>NC_136965.1:19220671-19281704 GCF_032717465.1 Coenobita brevimanus | reverse complement strand
TGTCTGCTTTAGTGCTTCTTTCTCTTCCCCACCTTTACTTTTTTATGCGCTTTTTCTTTTTCTGTCGTTCTAGAGTGAGCGTGATGGAGAGAGGGTAGAGGGGTGAGTAGGAGCGAGGAGCGAGTTGGGGAGATAGACATAGGACCTACTACATAATATTAATTGCTAAACGTATCTTGCCCGTATGTAACTGATATACTTTGATAATACTTGAAACATTTGCTCTAGTTCAATACTTTTTGTGATATACTTTGAGATACTTATACTTTAATATATAAAATCTTTCTGCCAGAGTAACCTAACAGCTGCTGCCATTTGCTACTTGTATACTTTGCTTGTAAATGTATTGTAATTGTAAACTCTTGTAAAAAACACTAAAGATAATAAAAAGAATCAGCTGTATATCAACTTTTACTTTTTGCCCTTTATGGTATTACAAATGACTAAAATACAAAATATCACAGAAAAAGTAAAGTATGCCAAAAGAAAGCATACAATGCTATACTCTAGTTCCCAAAGAACATGGAGACAGAGTACTACAGTGAACTCCAGCACAAGTTAACTTGCTGCTATAAACTCTTCGGGTATAAAAATCCACAATTCAAATGTGACTTTATACCAGTTCCACCATCTCGAAAAATCCTAAAAGTCCAAAAAGCACTCCAATTTGGACTTAGGATTTTTTCGAGTGACTGGATCTGGTATAAGTCTTAAGGGCACCAAAACCCTTACTTCGAACTTAGACTTTATACCCACCAGAGAAGTGGGTATAAAGTCTAGGGATATAAAAGCCCTACTTCAACTTAAAAAAACTGTGACCAAAAAGGGGGGGGTTACACCTACTTGACCTTAAAAAACTGTACGGATGTAAAACCCTTCTTTCAACCAAAAACTCTACGGATGTAAAAATCATATTTCAACTTAGAATCTGACAGTTGTGTAAAAACTCTACGGATGTAAAACCCCTATTTCAAACTTAGAATATTCTAGGGCTGAGTTGTGTAAAAAACTCTACGGATGCAAAACCCTTATTTCGGACTGACTGTGCAGACCCCTCCCCCAGGTACAAGCAAAACCAGTACTTTGGTCAACTATGGTTTTATTGATGGGTAACTACAGTATTTGTACAAGACTGACTAAGCTTCATTACTTAGTGCAATTAGCACTGCCTTGACTAGCAGTAATAAGCCTTATTTCGGCTGTTTGTAATCCTCCAGAGTTATTTCCTCTGTTGCCTGCAGTTTATTCATGTTACTGCCAGACTGTTTTATATATACTCTGGTGCTGAAGCTCCCTGTACACTGGCCTTCCAGGTCATCTCGCTGGTTGGTAGTTTTCATAGTACTTCCTTACCTTAGTGTTCTCCATTCCAGGTTTTTCCCATGTGTCACTTAAGGTATCTTGATAAGGAAACCTGCAATGAGTGTACTGCAGACACACTGCATGTAAGTCTGACCAGCTATTGTATCCAGTGTAGGTAATGGTGTTCTTTACCCATGTCCTATTTCAGAGTAGATCCAGATACTCCTATGTAGCCCTTCACTAGTGCTGTTATCAAAGCCTTCTTGCCATCCTGTCAGTGAAAGTTCTAAGTCTATTGTGCAGTCAGGTTTACTCCTTTGTCAAACACCAAATGAGGTACTGAAGTGGGTATACTGCACCTTTATCAGAGTTCATCAAGCCAGATCTAAAGACTATCAGTTCTCAAAGCAGCTAAGTTAAAGTATCAAGGCTTCAATGCCATAGGTAGTGCTAAGTTAATATGAATGCTTGAATGCCATAGGTAGTGCTAAGTTAATATGAATGCTTGAATGCCATAGGTAATGCTAAGTTAATATGAATGCTTGAATGCCATAGGTAGTGCTAAGTTAATATGAAGGCTTCAATGCCATAGGTAATGCTAAGTTAATATGAAGGCTTCAATGCCATAGGTAATGCTAAGTTAATATGAAGGCTTGAATGCCATAGGTAGTGCTAAGTTAATATGAATCCTTGGGGCCATAGGTAGTGCTAAATATGAAGGCTTGAATGCCATAGGTAGTGATAAGTATGAAGGCTTGAATGCCATAGGTAGTGCTAAGTTAATATGAAGGCTTGAATGCCATAGGTAGTGCTAAGTCAATATGAATGCTTGAATGCCATAGGTAGTGCTAAGTTAAAAGCATGAAGGCTTGAATGCAATAGGTAGTGCGAAGTTGTATATATGAAGGCTTGAATGCCATAGGTAGTGCCAAGTTAAATATACGAAAGCTTGAATGCCATAGGTAGTGCTAAGTCAATATGAATGCTTGAATGCCTGCATAGGTAGTGCCAAGTTAATGTGAAGGCTTGAATGCCATAGGTAGTGAAGGAGGTGTGACTCACTGGGTACTGATTCACTATCCTTTGGTCCTATTCACCCCTATTTAGTAACCATGTGGTAGGTAAGGTCCAGGGATAATAGGTAAAGTATCTGGATCTCCTCTAATGGCTTGAATATTATTATTATTTACTCCATGTGTATAAATAAGCTGGTCAGTTACAGTATTTGTACATGGTTAAGTGTCCTATTCAGATTAAATTTTCAAAGTAAAACATCAGTGGGAATTAAGCATTGTCTCTGGATCCTAACTCTGCAGTTCATACCATATTGTTGTTTGTTGTCAGCCTAAGTAGGTATTTAACAACACCAGTCCAGTCCTTTATTCCGGCAATCTTTACAAGGCGTTTTCCTCTATAGGATAAAAAGCGTCAGCAACCGTAGTCCTAACTAGTTGGTTCATTATTTCCAAGTGTCACTTATCCGATGTAAATTCTTGTGTTTCCTCCAAGACCAAGGATCTTTCTGGCCAGGACAGGTTTCTCATCAGGTGAAAGGCGAAGAGAGGCAGTGTGTGGAGGTCCAGTTTTATTGTACCCATGTCGTATAGAATCTGGCCAAAGTTCTTCAAAGTCTTATAATCCAGGACTTAAATGGACATCTCTCTGGGCAGGGTGGCGAATTCTGATCGGCTGAATGGCGAAGAGGCGAGTAGTGGTGGTGTCATCGATGGAGTGGCTAAGACAGGCGAGGAGTGGAGATGTGGATGGAGTGGCGAGAAGCATGGCCTCTGGAATGTCGGTCTGGCTGCTGTCTTCCCACGCGACCACACCTGCGGAAGAAAGTCTGAGGAGATCATACTGCACAGGTACAGAGTTTGTTTTTAGTTATAATGTTTTCATCAGTGTCTGCTTCCTCCACCTGTACTGAAGCCAACTGGGGTTTAATATTCAAGGAGAAAGTGTTTAAATGTGGAAAATTTTCAGAGTAAAAGGAAAGGATCAGTTGTAATAGTCCTAGAGAGGGCCCTGGGGTGTGGTGAGGGGTAGGGCGAGGGGTGGGAGGGGTGGGGTGGGGGAGGGGTGGGGTGGGGGAGGGGGGCGGTGGGGGAGAGGTGGTGGTGGGGTGAGGGGGGAGTGGGTAAGCGGGGCGGTGGGGGGAGGGGGGTGGTGGGGGAGAGGTGGTGGGGGAGAGGTGGTGGTGGGGTGAGGGGTGAGTGGGTGAGGGGTGAGTGGGTGAGGGGTGAGTGGGTGAGTGGGTGAGGGGTGAGTGGGTGAGGGGGGAGTGGGTGAGGGGGGAGTGGGTGAGGGGGGAGTGAGTGAGGGGGAGTGGGTGAGGGGAGTGGGTGAGGAGGGAGTGGGTGAGGGGAGTGGGTGAGGGGAGGAGTGGGTGAGGGGAGGAGTGGGTGAGGAGGAGTGGGTGAGGGGAGGAGTGGGTGAGGGGAGGAGTGGGTGAGGGGGAGGAGTGGGTGAGGGGGAAGAGTGGGTGAGGGGGGCGTGGGAGTGGGTGAGGGGAGGAGTGGGTGAGGGGAGGAGTGGGTGAGGGGAGGAGTGGGTGAGGGGGAGTGGGTGAGGGGGAGGGGAGTGGGTGAGGGGGAGGGGAGTGGGTGAGGGGGAGGGGAGTGGGTGAGGGGGAGGGGCGTGGGTGAGGGGGAGGGGGAGGGGGAGTGGGTGAGGGGGGGTGAGGGGGAGGGGGAGTGGGTGAGGGGGAGTGGGTGAGGGGGAGGGGAGTGGGTGAGGGGGAGGGGGAGGGGGAGGGGGAGGGGGAGGGGAGGGGGAGGGGTGAGGGGGAGGGGGTGAGGGGGAGGGGGAGTGGGGGAGGGGGAGGGGAGGGGGAGGGGGAGGGGTGAGGGGGAGATGGGGTTGGGGTGTGGGGTGAGGGGAGGGAGAATAGGGAAAAGGACAGGGAGGTGCAAGGGATGGGGGAGTAGGAAGAAGCCAGCAGCTATACGAAAGTGAAGGGGAATAGGGAATAGAGCATATCCATTCCAGTACTCGGTAATACTCAGTCCAACCCATCCACTGTATCCAATCCAGTCCATCCCATCCCATCCCCACGATATTCAACCCAACCCAACCCAACCCAACCCAACCCCACGACATCCAACCCAACCCTCCACGACATACAACCCAACCCAATCCAATCCAACCCCACGACAACAAACCCAACCCAACCCAACCCTACGACATCCAACCCAACCCAACCCCACACACCCATCCCAACCCAACCCCACGACCTCCATCCCAACTCAACCCACTCCCCCGATATCCATCCCAACCCAACCCCACGATATCCCACCCAACCCCACGATATCCCTCCCAACCCTCCACAACATCCAATTCTTCCCTCAGTATAAAGTCCTTTCAACCAACCCCACCTTATATAACCATCCCAACCCCACAATATCCACACCAACCCCACAATATCCACACCAACCCCACAATATCCACACCAACCCCACATCAAATAGTTTTCAGGTATAAAGACAGAGGTAATTGAGGTATGATAAAAGATTTCCAGATTTTATTAAACAAAAGTAGGTTTTATTTTGAGCTGGCTTCATCAGTAGAGTTGTCAGCGATCAGGAAGGCTCTGGTGGGTAGGTGGGTGGCAGGTGGGTGGCAGGTGGTAGGTGGCAGGTGGTAGGTGGGTGGTGGGTGGCAGGTGGGTGGGTGGTGGGTGGCAGGTGGGTGGGTGGTGGGTGGCAGGTGGGTGGGTGGTGGGTGGCAGGTGGGTGGGTGGTGGGTGGCAGGTGGCAGGTGGGTGGGTGGGTGGCGGGTGGCAGGTGGGTGGTGGGTGGCAGGTGGGTGGCAGGTGGGTGGTGGGTGGCAGGTGGGTGGCGGGTGGGTGGTGGGTGGCAGGTGGGTGGTGGGTGGCAGGTGGGTGGTGGGTGGCGGGTGGTGGGTGGTGGGTGGTGGGTGGTGGGTGGTGGGTGGCAGGTGGGTGGTGGGTGGCAGGTGGGTGGTGGGTGGCAGGTGGGTGGTGGGTGGGTGGTGGGTGGTGGGTGGGTGGTGGGTGGTGGGTGGGTGGTGGGTGGTGGGTGGGTGGTGGATGGCAAGTGGGTGGTGGATGGCAAGTGGGTGGTGGATGGCAAGTGGGTGGTGGATGGCAAGTGGGTGGTGGATGGCAAGTGGGTGGTGGGTGGTGGGTGGCAAGTGGGTGGTGGGTGGTGGGTGGCAAGTGGGTGGTGGGTGGTGGGTGGCAAGTGGGTGGTGGGTGGTGGGTGGCAAGTGGGTGGTGGGTGGTGGGTGGCAAGTGGGTGGTGGGTGGTGGGTGGCAAGTGGGTGGTGGGTGGTGGGTGGCAAGTGGGTGGTGGGTGGCAAGTGGGTGGTGGGTGGTGGGTGGCAAGTGGGTGGTGGGTGGCAAGTGGGTGGCAAGTGGGTGGTGGGTGGCAAGGTGGGTGGGTGGTGGGTGGCAAGTGGGTGGTGGGTGGCAAGTGGGTGGTGGGTGGCAAGTGGGTGGTGGGTGGCAAGTGGGTGGTGGGTGGCAAGTGGGTGGTGGGTGGCAAGTGGGTGGTGGGTGGTGGGTGGCAAGTGGGTGGTGGGTGGCAAGTGGGTGGTGGGTGGTGGGTGGTAGGCGGGTGGTGGGTGGTAGGCGGGTGGTGGGTGGTAGGCGGGTGGTGGGTGGAAGGAGGGTGGAGGGTGGTAGGAGGGTGGTGGGTGGTGGGTGGTAGGCGGGTGGTGGGTGGTAGGCGGGTGGTGGGTGGTAGGCGGGTGGTGGGTGGTAGGCGGGTGGTGGGTGGCAGGTGGTAGGCGGGTGGTGGGTGGCAGGTGGTAGGCGGGTGGTGGTAGGCGGGTGGTGGGTGGCAGGTGGTAGGCGGGTGGTGGGTGGTGGGTGGTGGGTGGTGGGTGGTGGGTGGTGGGTGGTGGGTGGTGGGTGGTGGGTGGGTGGTGGGTGGTAGGTGGGTGGTGGGTGGTAGGTGGGTGGTGGGTGGTGGGTGGTGGGTGGTGGGTGGTGGGTGGGTGGTGGGTGGGTGGTGGGTGGTGGGTGGTAGGTGGCAGGTGGGTGGTAGGTGGGTGGTAGGTGGCAGGTGGGTGGTAGGTTGCAGGTGGGTGGTAGGTGGGTGGTAGGTTGCAGGTGGGTGGTAGGTGGGTGGTAGGTTGCAGGTGGGTGGTAGGTGGGTGGTAGGTTGCAGGTGGCGGTAGGTGGGTGGTAGGTTGCAGGTGGCGGTAGGTGGGTGGTAGGTTGCAGGTGGCGGTAGGTGGGTGGTAGGTTGCAGGTGGTGGTAGGTGGGTGGTAGGTTGCAGGTGGTGGTAGGTGGGTGGTAGGTTGCAGGTGGTGGTAGGTGGGTGGTAGGTTGCAGGTGGTGGTAGGTGGGTGGTAGGTTGCAGGTGGTGGCAGGTGGGTAGTGGCAGGTGGGTAGTGGCAGGTGGGTAGTGGCAGGTGGGTAGTGGCAGGTGGGTAGTGGCAGGTGGGTAGTGGGTAGTGGCAGGTGGGTAGTGGGTAGTGGCAGGTGGGTAGTGGCAGGTGGGTAGTGGGTAGTGGCAGGTGGGTAGTGGGTAGTGGCAGGTGGGTAGTGGGTAGTGGCAGGTGGGTAGTGGGTAGTGGCAGGTGGGTAGTGGCAGGTGGGTAGTGGCAGGTGGGTAGTGGCAGGTGGGTAGTGGCAGGTGGGTAGTGGCAGGTGGGTAGTGGCAGGTGGGTAGTGGCAGGTGGGTAGTGGCAGGTGGGTAGTGGCAGGTGGGTAGTGGCAGGTGGGTAGTGGCAGGTGGGTAGTGGCAGGTGGGTGGTGGCAGGTGGGTGGTAGGTGGTGGTGGTGAGTGACAGGTTGCAGGTGGTAGGTGGTGGTGGTGAGTGACAGGTTGCAGGTGGTGGGTGGCATGTGGCGGGTGGCATGGCATGTGGCGGGTGGCATGTGGCAGGTGCTTGGTAGGTGGATGGTGGAAGAGTAGGTGGTAGTCAGACTGGTGGTAGGTGGGAGGTGGGTAATGGTTGGCAGGTGGGTGGCAAATGGGTTGCAAGTGGGTGGCTGGTAGGCTGGCAGGTGGGTGGTGGGAGGTGGCAGGTAGGTGGTAAGTGGCAGGTGGTAAGTGGCGGGTGGTAAGTGGCGGGTGGTAAGTGGCGGGTGGTAAGTGGCGGGTGGTAAGTGGCGGGTGGTAAGTGGCGGGTGGTAAGTGGCGGGTGGTAAGTGGCGGGTGGTAAGTGGCGGGTGGTAAGTGGCGGGTGGTAAGTGGCGGGTGGTAAGTGGCGGGTGGTAAGTGGCGGGTGGTAAGTGGCAGGTGGTAAGTGGCAGGTGGTAAGTGGCAGGTGGAGGGTAGGAAGCTGAAAATAACAATTCAATACATGGTTTAAATAATCAAACATTTCACAGAGTTGTCTCTCCGTGGACGTAAAGCTTAACTGGACCAACTGAATCAGTAAATATAATGACAGTCAGTTAACGTATACAAGTACTAGGCCTGTACTGACAAAGGTACTGACTGGTAAAACGAATACTGACAGGAAGTGAAGACTGAGGATGTGGTCTACCTGAATCAGCTAAATATGTGGACTGACTGACTGTGGGTGTGGACTGTGGGTGTGGACTGTGGGTGTGGACTGTGGGTGTGGACTGTGGGTGTGGACTGTGGGTGTGGACTGTGGGTGTGGAATGAGGGTGTGGAATGAGGGTGTGGAATGAGGGTGTGGACTATGTGTGTGGAATGAGGGTGTGGACTATGTGTGTGGAATGAGGGTGTGGACTGAGTGTGTGGACTGAGTGTGTGGAATGAGGGTGTGGAATGAGGGTGTGGATTAACTGATTAACTCAACATCTGGACGGTGGGTCTGGATTAAGTGAACTGGACGGGAGTGGACTGAGAATGTGGACTGAACAGGACTGAATTGTGGGTGTGGATTATGCAGACTGAACTGGAGTGGACTGTGGATGTGGACTGACTGGTTGGACTGGACCGGGGGTGTGGACTGACTGGACTGGACTAGGGGTGTGGACTGACTGAACTGGACTGGACTAGACTGGACTAGGGGTGTGGAATGACTGGACTGTACTGGGGGTGTGAACTGACTGACTGGACTGGACTAGGGTGTGGACTGACTTGGCTGGAGTGGACTTTGGGTGTGGACTGGAGTGGACTTTGGGTGTGGACTGGAGTGGACTTTGGGTGTGGACTGGAGTGGACTTTGGGTGTGGACTGGAGTGGACTGTGGGTGTGGACTGGAGTGGACTGTGGGTGTGGACTGGAGTGGACTGTGGGGGTGGACTGGAGTGAACTGTGTGGACTGGAGTGGACTGTGGGTGTGGACTGGACTGAACTGGACTGTGGGTGTGGACTGGACTGAACTGGACTGTGGGTGTGGACTGGACTGAACTGAACTGGACTGTGGGTGTGGACTGGACTGGACTGGACTGTGGGTGTGGACTGGACTGGACTGGACTGTGGGTGTGGACTAGACTGAATTAGGGGTGTGGACTGACTGACTGGACTGGACTGGGGGTGTGGACTGAATGACTGGCTGGACTGAACTGGGGTGTGAACTGACTGACTGGACTGGACTGGGATGTGGACTGACTGGGCTGGACTGGATTGTGTGTGGGGGTGCGGATTGGACTGGAGTGTGGGTGTGGACTGTGGGTGTGGACTGGACTGGACTGGACTGTGGGTGTGGACTGGACTGAATTGGGGGTGTGGACTGGACTGAATTGGGGGTGTGGACTGACTGACTGGATTGGACTGGGGGTCTGGACTGACAGTGGACTGGACTGGGGGTCTGGACTGACTGAGTGGACTGGACTGGGTGTGTGGACTGAGTGGACTGGACTGGGTGTGTGGACTGACTGGACTGGACTGTGGGTGTGGACTGACTGGCTAGACTAGACTAGGGGTGTGGACTGACTGACTGGACTGGACTGTGGGTGTGGACTGACTGGCTGGACTAGACTAGGGGTGTGGACTGACTGGCTGGACTGGACTGAGGGTGTAGACTGAGGGTGTGGACTGTGGATGTGGACTGACTGGACTGAACTGTGAACTGACTGGCTAGCTGGACTGTGAATGTGGACTGGACTAGACTGTGGCTGTGGACTAAGTCGACTGGACTGTGCACTAAGTCGACTGGACTGTGCACTAAGTCGACTGGACTGTGCACTAAGTCGACTGGACTGTGCACTAAGTCGACTGGACTGTGCACTAAGTCGACTGGACTGTGCACTAAGTAGACTGGACTGTGCACTAAGTAGACTGCAATGTGCACTAAGTAGACCGGACTGTGGACTGACTGGATTGGACTGTGGACTGAGTAGACCGGACTGGACTGACTGGATTGGACTGTGGACTGAGTAGACCGGACTGGACTGACTGGATTGGACTGTGGACTGACTGGATTGGGTGACTGAAGGATTAAAATGACTGATGCTGACTGACTGATGCTGACTGACTGATGCTGACTGACTGATGCTGACTGACTGATGCTGACTGACTGATGCTGACTGACTGATGCTGACTGACTGATGCTGCTAGGATGTGGACTGTGACGGTATGGACTAAGTGACTGTGAAGTGAGTGACAGGGTGTGGACTGCAACAGGGTGTGGACTGCGACAGGGTGTGGACTGCGACAGGGTGTGGACTGCGACAGGGTGTGGACTGCGACAGGGTGTGAACTGAGTGGCACTGGACATAGACTGACGATCTGACAGTGAAATATAATTGGGGAGTCTGATTGGCTAAGGGGTTGGACTGATAGATCATAGGACTGGACTGACAGGGGTTTACAAGGCTGTGGACTGACAGGGGTTTACAAGGCTGTGGACTGACAGGGGTTTACAAGGCCGTGGACTGACAGGGGTTTACAAGGCCGTGGACTGACAGGGGTTTACAAGGCTGTGGACTGACATGGGTTTACAAGGCTGTGGACTGACAGGGGTTTACAAGGCTGTGGACTGACAGGGGTTTACAAGGCTGTGGACTGACAGGGGTTTACAAGGCTGTGGACTGACAGGGGTTTACAAGGCTTTGGAGTGAATCAGTAAAGGTATGTAGTGATGCAGGCTGTGGAGTCAATCAGTAAGGGCTTGTGGTGATAGTGGGTGTGGACTACCTGAGTTTTTGAAGGTGGGGACTGTCCATGGGTGTAGGACGACTGACTGGTTGTGGGTGTGAGTCACTGACGTGTATTTTTATTGAACTGACCTACTACCAATGACTGACTGATGATGAGGACTAACATAGGGTGTGGACACACGGGTCAGTGAGGCTGTGGACTGACTGGGTCAGTAGGGCTGTGGACTGACTGGGTCAGTAGGGCTGTGGACTGACTGGGTCAGTAGGGCTGTGGACTGACTGGGTCAGTAGGGCTGTGGACTGACTGGGTCAGTAGGGCTGTGGACTGACTGGGTCAGTAGGGCTGTGGACTGACTGGGTCAGTAGGGCTGTGGACTGACTGGGTCAGTAGGGCTGTGGACTGACTGGGTCAGTAGGGCTGTGGACTGACTGGGTCAGTAGGGCTGTGGACTGACTGGGTCAGTAGGGCTGTGGACTGGGTGGGTCAGTAGGGCTGTGGACTGGGTGGGTCAGTAGGGCTGTGGACTGGGTGGGTCAGTAGGGCTGTGGACTGACTGGGTCAGTAGGGCTGTGGACTGACTGGGTCAGTGGGGCTGTGGACTGATTAAAGCTGTAGACTGACAGACAGTGAGAGTTTGGAGTACTGGAGAATGTGGGGTGAATCATGAAGGGCTTGGAGTGATGGATGTGCGCTGAATCAATAAGGGTTTGAAGTGATAAAGTGTGTGGACTGACTAGAGTGAATGTGATCGACTAGAATGTAGACTGACTAGATGTGCCGACTGCTGATCAGTGAGTCAGTTGGTTAAAGGTACTGAGAGGGGGAATTAGTGACTGTGGAGTGACTGGGCCTGTGACTGCCTGACTGACTGGGGGTCTAACAAAGCGGGAAGATGGTTAAGTAATCAGGACGGGGCGTGATATAAATTTATAAAGGGCCAGTGATGAGGCAGGACTTAGCTAACCAACTGACAAGAGAGGCAAACGACTTGAGTTATTAAAAAAAGCACAAAGGTGTAAGCAAGTCCATAAGGTTATAGAGTTATTTATGAAACACCTTTAATTCATGTGATCAGCCTGCATTCCACGATATAGTGTAGTTAGCAACGATACAGAAAAGCCAGGCATTCATTACGTTTCAAGAAGTAAATAATATGGGTCATGTCTACACCTTGGTGCTCTTTTAAAATGATACGACCCTATAACAGAACTGACGACGACTAAGGGGTGACCAAAGCCTAGATATGATTAACTGAAGGCCGAGTGTTTGGGCCTAAGCCGAGTCGTGAACTAAATTTACTATATCCTGACTAACGACTGATTGGTGTTAAGTCAACTAAAATATTGTGAGGTTCAAAGTCCTCGTACATTACCGGGTAAGAAAGATGAAGATACTTCTGGGTAGGCAGCGCATCCTCGGAGGGGTAAATTCAAGACGAGGTATCAATGGCACCGAGCAGTATGTTGAGGTGGTACAAGCTGGATGATTTCCCTCCTGTAAATACCATATAAAATTAGCAGGACTTACAACAGTGTATTCGTTATTTCTGACTGTCTCTTTGTTGAAAATATCCACACTTATTTTATCGTCAAATATGTTTACATTATTTTGGCTTTGTCACCTACTGTACTAGATATTTTGCTCTTGTTATACTGTCTCATCGTACGTAGTGTTTTGCGAAGTACTTACCTAATCTTCCCTTCAGATGACGTTCTTTGTTGAGGTCCATCCCACGGTCGCTGTCAGCATCATCTCCCACGGTCACGGTCAGCATCACCAGTGTCCCTCCACCATCGGCTTCTCGTCAGCATCCCAGCCATCACTCCACCTGCCAAGTAGGTTTCATTTATTTTTACAGTTCATTCGTCAATTTGGGAGATTTTTTTTTTTTTTTTACGGCAATATTACGTAGCTCGGACAGACTACGAAAGACCTACGGTGTTGCCCATCCATAGCACTTTTTCATAACTGGCACAAGTTCTGTGTTAATTATGCTACAACTTATCAGTCAAGACGGGGATTCAATTTTGAGCAAACTAAAATTAATGTATCGTCTCCATAAAATAAGCATGTCAGATGCAGCCATTCATTATGTCAGCTGGATTCCAACATTTTTCTAATATATTAAAACTACAAATTCAAGAAACTAGCAATTTAGTTTAAAGGTAGCAGTAGAAATTTGACAAGCAAAGTCTTCCTAAATAATTGCAATGTAACGACCAAGAACGTTGAAAATGCTCTTTATGGCGAGGACTTCCAGTTCTTTAATAACTGTACTGAAACTATATCTTATTTAACTCGATAATTTCAAGGACTGTGGTAGGTGGTGGCGACCATCATCCATTCACTTGATGTAGTGGTGCCTACTTCTTAGCCTTTATCATTCTTTTTCTGTGCCTGCCCTCCTCTCTTCCTGTTTCGCCCATCTTTCCTGTCACTTCTTATTGCTTTTCTTTCCTTTACATGTGCTTTATATTGAGTGACAAGCCAAATGGTTTCCTGTAAGCCAAGAAACCATTTACAACGCTGGGTGTTAACCGTATAACCAAACCATACGTGCTGCCTACGTGTCAAGTGGGTTGGCTGAGGGTTAGTGTCCCTCCCCGTAAAACAAATAACTCAGTAAAATGGCCACCCCTTACGGGATTATAGCGTCTGGAAATAGATAGATAGACTGATTTCAAGGCCGAGACGTGTAAGCATTTTGGAGACGAAACTAAATTGCTGATCAACGTATGCAACGGTATAATCGTTATATTAAACAGTATAATCAATCATATGCCATACCTGTATCAAAAGCCATAACTAAACTGTACCTGGCGTGATGAAATGCCAACACTGCTCTGGCATCCCGGTTCAGTTATCCTCTCATTTTATCTCCGACCTCTTGTGTCATAGGCATGATTTCTTGTATTCCTTGCTCAACTCGTCCTCTGGCTTCCTCTCGTAGTACCTTCTTTGCTGTTCTAGCCACCTCAGTAAGTGCACTTCTGCTCACACATCCCTCCCTGTAATACCAGTATCTGTGAAGCGACAGATCTCTAGTCCGATAAGCTATTTCAGAGTTATTTCATCTGCTCCATAAACTATTTTTTTCCATAATTATTCGTCATCTATAACTGGACATGGAATCTGAGCGGTAATCTTGTTGGTCTATTTCATTAACGCCTCTTATGACAATGATATCTTAAGGAAATTGTTGCAAAGTACTTAATGACACTAACAATTTCAGTTATGCTGTAAGTATATCTATTTTTCACATAAAAGTATTAAAGTGACAAGTAAATCATTTAGGAAGAGGCACCAAGTCCATTATGCCAACAAGATTACCCCCGTCAACAAAACTGTTCATCATTGCAGCTGCCAGCAATACCACAGGCCCCGACGACGTCCCCACAGGCCAGACGACGCCCACACAGGCCACGACGACGCCCACACAGGCCCGACGACGCTCCCATGGGCACCGACGACGCCCACACAAGCCCCGGCGTCTCAGGTCTGTACTCTGGCACCGATCCTCAGCATCCGCCTTAAAGATGATCGTATTTGTAACAGACATCCAAATTATTTTTCTACATGGCTGTATATTTTCACTGTCGTGCAGATATTTAACTGACCAAGACATGTAATTAGAGTCAGATAACACTAATACACATCTTACCATTTACAGCTTCCACAGTTCCCCACGCTGACGCTTCATCTCCCGCCCTCATCTAATCCTGGCGACATCACAGCTCTGTCTCGGCAGCTCCTCACCCCCTGCAAGATGAACGTAGTCTCAGCAGCAGTTCTCTTAAGGTGTTTGTATGCACAAGGATGTTTTAGTTACACATGCAGATATTTTAAAAGCTTAAGGTCAGCAAGTATAAGCAGATTTATCATACAGCAAATTTATCTTACCACTGCAGCATCCGAACCTTCCGCCGGCCACACAGCTTCTGCCCATGACGACGACAACTGCCTACGCCGCAGCGTCTGCCCACATCGCAGCTTCCGCCTCTTCCCCAACGTGGTAGGTACGCCGTCTGCATCCCTGTGGAACATGAACACTGCTGCATCATTTCTTCTAAGTTTTATGATCAGTTATTTTATGGGAATGTTCTTTACAGTATTACGCAATGCACTTTTAAAGGTTAAATGCTGGAAAAAGATATGTGGTCTTTAACTTACGCATGTGCAGACAGATAGAACTTTTGATAGCATGTTACATCCCCAAAGACGTGAATTGTTTAATTTTGTTTAGTAGTATTTTCACAATTATTCTCTCTGGTTTGCTTAGTGTTTGGTAGCTGTGTCAAGTTGAAGGTACAAGCTAGCAATCTTATGAACAAACTTTAGCACAAGACTGAAAACTTAAATTATTTCTTACCATTGCAGCTGCTGTTGACGTATTTGTTGCACTTGCACACCAGCACTGCAGCTCCACTTCGACGCTGCAGTCCCACGCTGACGCCGCACGCAACGCCGACACAGTAGGCCCCAACGACGACCCAGCCCTAACGCCGACCCAACGACCTTCACGCCGACACAGCGACCTCCACGCCGACACAACGACCTCCACGCCGACCCAACGACCTTCACGCCGACACAACGACCTCCACGCCGACACAACGACCTCCACGCCGACACAACACCCCCACGTCGACGCCACAGGTTCCGCCCCTCGTCGTAGGCTCGTCGTCTGTATCAGTCTGTAAGATTAACATAGTCACAGCAACAGTTCTTAGTTATAATTCTCCACCAGTTGTCTTAATTCAGTATATGTTAGTGATAGCATAGTGACGTTCCCATGAGATTAGATTTCTTTAATACTTCTTCCTTCACGATTTGTTTTGCATAATTGTGCCATCTTCCTATACATTTTGTCCAGTATCTACACAATGTCTAAGTTAAGTAAAAGAGTACCATTTAGCACCTACAAGTAACGTGATGCTATAGCCTGTTTTCACCTGCCTTTACCACTCACACCTTTACTGGTATGTGTAATATATTAACTATTTCATTACGTATGTCGTGGCTACATGAAATTCGATGGACTTACGCTAAAAGGTAGGATTTTTTTTTTTATGTGTCCGATTCTGGGCATAGGCTTCACAGCCTGCTCTCAAGGCCCAGTAGTCCTCCTACATGCCATACACCTCTACATGTCACCACTTCGACGCTAACACCCATCGTTCATATTGAATACATAGCTGGGCAGTCTCATATTGGTATTAGCGGGGGTATTTTTTCGACATGTCGGCGGGTCTTCTGGTAGATCTGTAAAGTCTGATTTTATGAAATTCAGATCCTTAAGCTGTTCCCTGCCCCGGCAGGGATTTGAACCTGGGTCCGGTAGGACTGCAGGCCACCTCTCTACCGATTGAGCCACCGCCTCCCCTTGATTACTAGTCAAAGTCTCCAGTCTGATTACAGTTTGCTATACACTGAGCATGAAGAGATTATGGATATTTGTCAGGTTAGGGTAAACGGACTAGAGATATCCTACTGAGCTAACGAGATTATGGTCACAAGGGAAAGGTTGCTAACAGCTTACACACCAGCATCCCGTTAATGTAGTAGCTCGCTCCCTCGTGGGTCTAATCTCCTCGCCCCCTCGCTCCTCTGCCCGTCCGTCCTCGTTCCCTCTCTCGACCGTCCTGCTCCATCACCCCTTCTTCCGTCCTCGCTCCCTCTCAGCACATCGGGTTCAGGGAAGCTGCGTGGTCTATGATGCATCTCCGCTCTTCTGTGCTCGCCTGTCAAAAAAAACAAATATCAAAACCTAATCTGCTTTTAGTGCTGTCTTATATCAAAATAAGGCCACATATACAGGTTTAGGAAAAAAAAAAAACATATGTACATTAGGTGTTTAGGTCTTTACTCTTCAAGATTAATATTAAACCATTATTCAAAATTGAATTTTCTGTCATGTATTACATTTGGCTAATTTCAGTTCCATTTCAGGATCATCCAGTTACCTGTCTCATCGCTGAAGTTACTGCTGCTGCTGCTGTTACTGATGACGACGAGGACAACGACGATGCTGCTCCTGCTGATGCTGTCGCTCCTCCGTTGGTGGTGTATCGCCGCTCAGACAAAAACTCGTGTCCAGCAACCAACAACGACAGCCACAGACATGTCCGGCCGGACAACCATACAACCAACATCAACGAAGTAAGCTAATAGATGACAGACTACCACGCCTAACTTTACCCGGCCTAGAAAGCCAACCTAGTTGACCATAACTCTGCTGCCTAACCCACCTAAGCTTGCCCCATGACCCTCCCTGCTCCTGGCTACCCCCCACCCCCACCCCAGCCTGCCCTCCACCCTACCATCACTACACACCAGCGAGGCAACCTGTGGGGAAAAAGATTAAACCATATAAGTATAAAAGGTTAGGGCATATTATTACAAGAGATTATTAATAAGTGCATGTAAAGGATTAAGTAGTGCATTCAAGAGTTTACTCGTTTGTTCATATAATTATAAATGCTCACTTGCAACAACGATTATCGCAAAATTATAAGCAAATATAATAACAATTTATAAAATTATTCCATATACCTGCTGCTGAAGCTGCTGTGTTGATCCTTCAGTACGATGACGCCTGTATAATTGTATTCTGGCTGCCTCTGACGGATTTATTCAGATCAAGAAGGGTGTCCAACAGAAGGGATTAAAAGCAGCCTCCATCCATCCATTTTGGTGCTGGAGAGGGACACCATGTGGTGGCACTGATGGTACCAAAAGGGTGGTGGGCTGCAGGATGGGTAACTTCATGGTTCATACATGCATCTCTCTTAGTGAAGGTGTTAATTCTTGCTTGATATTCACTCCTCACTGCTGCTGAACATTGTGCCAGCGAGCGAAGTAGGGCCTGGAAAAAAAATGCAGAATTTAGCTAATTTGTGGAGACGAAGATTGAGGCGAAATACGAATGTCATTTATATTACTGAGACTTTTTTAGCCATAGCATTTTCTATTTCTGCCACTGAGCTTGGTGACAGAGGAAGTAAAAGAACGATATTGTGGACCAGATTAATGAGAGAACTGATATAAAAACGACCCAGAAATCAGGGTATTATTGCCAATTATTACAGTCAAGCCCGTCGGGTATTCCAGCCTTTCCTATGACAAACTCCTCAAATTAGAAGAGGGAGGGGGTCTTCTCTATGACATATCCTTCGCAAATGTGTCTTAGGTTAGGGGTTAAGTTTGATTACGTTAGGTCAGGTTAGGTTACGTTAGGTTAATTTAATAAAGAAATAGGCGAGAATTAGCCTCAGGACCATTCGAAATATGGGTAAATTCTGCCCTTAGTGAAAAAAAAATTAAAAGAAAAAGTTATTTCGGTCGATTTCAAGGATTTTATTTCGTATTTGACTTCAACCCCAAATAGGGGTTAGGCATCACTTGTGGTGGAAATTAATCTAAATCATTCGAAACAGGGGTAAATCCTACCCCTAGTGAAAGAAAAAAAAAATGAAAATACCCCGACTGTAATATAAACGATATAAAACCCGAAATCAGTTTTAACCTCTTCAGTTCTATGACAATCTTTTTTGTTTGGAGCATGCTGGCTTCAGACGATTTTATTGAACATAGGACTTGTAACAGTGAAGGGGTTAAGGCTATATCAGACCCCACTAGACAAAAAATTCTCTTAAGCGGATTTAAATAGCGAGAATAATAGGCAAAATACGCTATATTGAAGGAGTTAATTGCATTGTTGAAGGCAAATCAGTGGCAGAAATTGATCCTGTAATAAACCCTTCCAGTCTGCTATCAGGCAACCACCAGACGATTTTATTCAGCTTAAGGGATCTCTCGTAGTTAAAGGATTAATGAAGGCTGTGTCTAACCTCTCCAGTTCGAAAAATTATCCCCACATTTTGAAAACCTATCCCTAGTTACAGAAAAATACCCATAATTCTTTTAATTCGTAAAAATAAGGTAAATGCGGTTGTCTTCAGATGCGAGAAATAATATCGGATAATTAGTCATCGGTTCACTGGGGTTAACGGGAGGATTTAGTCACGATCAGGCACCAACATACGTGGCCTATTGCCAGTCTTACTGTTTGTGGTAGAGTAGAAAAAATTCTTCTTGTAAAACTATATATACTAAAAATGAATTAGGTAGACAGCAGACAGTAATGAGGACAAGAGTCTTGGTGTTGGCAGCATTGATATTTCACTAAGTTGAAAATACAGTCTGCCGGCTTCCTTCACATCACTGGCAGACATATTGCAAAGACCGGTAAAATTCCTTAGAATATATGGCTATTTCTTAAAATAATAATAATAATAATAATATAAATTAAATTCGAGCTTCTTTTCCGCCGAAAGCCACCAAAAACTTGGAAAATAAGTCACGCTTGAAATAATACACTTTTAAATTCCCTTAACAGACCTGAAAAGGAGAGAAAAAATCGCCAAAGTCATCAGCTGGGCAGGTGAAGCCAGGAGGTCCATCCTGTAGGGCGTCTGGGGTTCAAATGAGAGGCAGTGGTCACCGCCATAACGTCATCAGCTTGGTTAGTTCACCGCATCGCCACCAGAACCACCCCCGCCTCCCCAGCACCACTCCCGCTTGTTTTCCGCCATTTTAAGGTCAGTTTATGCTATTATTACTACTTCTAGTGCTATATTCCTATATTTTTTCGTAGAATTAATACAGCTGACTTAGATCTCGTGCAAATAATATTCTAGGTTAAATAATGGGAATATATTGCCTTGAAACCAGTGTTACGAGTCGAACTCCATCTTGTACACTTTTCCATACGTATGTTAATTCCCAAGCTCATGATTCTTCTTTCTATATTATTTGCTGTTGAATATGCCCTACCAAATTACTAAGTTAAACAGATAAAGTTAATAAGCTTCGTTTCACCTTATTCTTCGAAGCCTCATATTTGGATCGTTATCTCGGTACTGTTTTACTCTCTTGATTCCATTCCTAACTCTATAAAAATAGGCTATAAGAGCATATTTCTAGGACATACTTCTAGAGCATATTTCTTCCCGTACTGTCATAAGGTGTGATTTTAATATATATATTATTCTGAAACATTTTTAAGGAGATAGTACTGTCTTAGATATTTCATACAAGTATTCCTATTGTGCTGGGCCTTCTTTCCTATATTCTAACTAACTCAGACTATTTTCTAGAGCTTAGATAGGGTCCTAGTAGCCTGATAGTGTTAATACTGATACCATTAATCCTGTCATGGTCGGTACAGCTCCTACTCTAGTCAACATCAGGTTATTTTATTTAAGTGAGTGAAAGTGGTCTAACAGTGAGAGTGTTTGTGGGTGCTTGGTGAGTGTGTGGGGGATTTGGTTTGTGTGTGTGTGTGTGTGTGTGTGTGTGTGTGTGTGTGTGTGTGTGTTAAGTCATGATATAGATGTGTTATGTTTATACTGTGTCGATGGAATTTCACATAATCTCTATCCCCAACAGCACCAGGGCCTGAACCACAACACAACCAGCAACACCACCACTCTCATCACCCAGAGAGGTATGCGCTCCAGGAACACATCCAGTAGGGGAGAAGTAGCCTGTTTGGAGGGCCTTGTTCTCGTCAAGCATACCCTCTCACCCAGCGAATGGAGGTATAGTGTGTGTGTGTGTGTGTGTGTGTGTGTGTGTGTGTGTGTGTGTGTGTGTGTGTGTGTGTGTGTGTGAGAGAGAGAGAGAGAGAGAGGTTGGGAGGTGCATAAGTTAAAGAATGAGACAGTATATAATTATGTCAATGGTGTAAATGACGATGGTATGGTGTAAAACTGTGTTTGTGTGCATGTATAAGAGTAGAGAGATAGAAGTGAAGATAGACAGCGATAGAGACAGAGACAGAGACACACCGAAACAGATAGAGCCAGTGAATTTGGCAGAGTAGAGCTGCACGCCAGACCTCACACTACGGAAGTCTGGCTGCAACTGATGTCTTTCTCGCTGCCACACTCGCCCCGACTCCACTCTGACCCCAACTCCACTCTGACCCCAACTCGGAGGATTTTCCAGTCTATTCTCCTTAATTTGCTTGTAATTCCACCTGATTTTCCACTATAACGTAATACACAAGCGATAAATAAATGTTTTTGGAGGGATTTTGATAATTTGGTAAAGTTATTGCGTTATATATGCTGTACGATCAAGTGCCTGAAAGATTGGTTTGCCAGACGTACAACGGAAGGTTGGATCAATAATGGACGTATTTTTTACTATTTATATTTATTTAATGGGTAGTTTTTGTCCTAGCACAGCACACCATATCACCACACACACAATACATGCACTATAACACACCCCAGTACACCACAACAGGCGATGCAGCTGCCAGGTCACATAACCATCCTTAAACGCCCCCTATCTCCCTACAGGAGGACGGTGGACTTCAGGAAAGGGAAACTTCAGCCTGCAGTCCACTGGGATCACGTACAGACCAACCTACGACCACAAGAACAGCAGGAGCAACAGCAACAAGGGGTGATTAAAACTAAGTCTACGAGTGTGTAATTGATTTTATTGCAATCTAATAAATGGAATACACCACAGAGTAACATTCATTGCACCCTCAGTAGCGTAGGGATCCGAGGAAAGGATATTAAAAACAATAAATTTATCTTAGTTACCCCTTTATTAACCATAGAAAACGGTTGTGTCGGAAATTTTTGGGGGAACTAAAATATTTTGATTTCCCCTCTATCATACGACACATGATATCCGAAGTAGTGTCGACCATAGTCAACGATAGAGGTGTGTGTGTGTGTGTGTGTGTGTGTGTGTGTGTGTGTGTGGGTAAGGGTGGCGATGACTTATCTGTTCAGAGGTTATGACAGTGAAACAACTGGCCTGGCAACTTAGTTCTTTGTCTGGCATAGACCAGATTACTTGGCCTGTCACTCTGGTCTGGCTCCTCTCTATCGAGGCAGGTGGTGTTCTTATGGTATTATACAGTGTCCCAGGATTTATTTTGGGGTGTTTTATTTTTCCGAGACCCATCAGTTGTGCCCCGTATATTCTATCAGTCCAACTTTGTCTTGACTTTAGTACAGTTAGTCCTTTTGATTATTATTGATAAATCTATAACTTTTCGTGTTTTCGTAAAATCTAGCCAATCTGACCTTTTTTCGATAAACCCAGAAAGTCAGGTATTCAAAGACACCATTTTGTCGTACATGGGGGTCAATAACATACTCAGAACTCGTAACATAAATTTTATTGGTTACAATTACTCGTACATCTGAATGTAATGACTTAATAATTACATGTTGAATTATGGCTCACGTTTTCACTAAGTAATTAATAGACTCAGATCTGTACCTAACAACTGAGGCTCACATAGGCTTCAGAGACTTGAACTGAGTGAAGACTAGCATAATTTACCTCTTTCCTGATATAAAATACATCACTATAACTAAGCTCTTCTAGCCTTGGGTCCCTAGATGTTAGACTTATTCACTTGGTTTAGTGTGGATATAAGGTACATATTCCCGTTGTCTGAGACTCCCTAGCACCTCTTTCTTGCCTGTTTTGCATATTACACATTAAGATACACTAATAACATACGTAGAAATAATCTTAAGAAAAAGGTGCTACAAGGAATAGTGCCAAGATGAAGTTTCTGCAATGTAAGATTAAATAACTAAAGCTAACACTGATTTGAACTAATACACATCTGGTCCACAGGTCGTGCTGGAGTCTGCTGCCTTGACGCTGCTTCCTTGCCACACTGGTCATACCCTGCTGAAGTTTGGTCTGCCCTGCCGTGAAAAGCCTGACGGTGGTGTGGTGTCTTCCCCTACTCTGAGATGCCTTGTGGTGGTGGTGGTGGTGGTGGTGGTGGTGACGGCGGCGGCGGCGGCGGCGACGGCGGCGGCGACGGCGGCGGCGACGGCAGGGTGTCGTGTCTTTCCCAGCCGTGAGATTTCTTGCTGCTGCTGCTGCTGGTGATCTGCCCTGACCTGCCGAGAGAAACCTGGTGGTGATGGTGTGATCTGCCTTGCAAGTCGGGTCGCTCCCCTCCACAATGTTCTGTGGGCAAATGCTACTTTTGAATGCATATTTTATATTGCTGTCTCTATTAATGTATTCTGTACTGAAGTATTAATAATGAAAACTTAAATTTTCTGTCTTGTTTCCTTACCTTTTTAACTTTGGCTTTGACTTAATATAGGTGATAAGTATATTGCGCTCTGCAGTCTTGTGTGTTGTGGGGACGGCTTTTGTGATGAGCTAAGACATTCTGATTGCTTCACCAAATTACTACTCAGCCGTGTGATCAGTGGACATAAAAGATTATACAATACAATGATATACAGCTAAGCATAAAAAAGGTTATGGGAATTCTCCACCATGCAATCAATGGAGCTAAATTAAAGCCTATATTATAAAGCTAAGCCTGAAGAGGGTTATGGGAAGTAGATAATGATGCAGGGTAGACACTGGTAATGTTCACTGAGCCGTGCCCGCAACACACAAGAACTGGGTAGCGTAATATATAGACCACCTTGTATAATGAGAGGCCTTAAGTGTGTGCTGACTCACAAACTTGCCATCAGTGCCCCGTCGTAACTATTACTGTGTCTCGTAGGAAGCACAAAGAAAACAGGCCACAGAATACCTCCTTGTCTCTTGTTCCTCCTACACAAACATAAACGCCTTTCACTTTAACTTGGCACAGAGTTTTATTTAAAGAATACCAGAATGTCACGCAGATCAGTAGCAGAAACAGCCAATACTACAATTCTACATCCTTTCCACAGCACTCATTCGTGACTAGCATCATATTCTAGTGATAACTATCTCTACTACTCGGCAAACAGTATGGAAACTATTTATAAGCTATCTGTCTATCCATCCATCTATAGCCAGTCGACTTAATCCCGTAAGAGGTGGCCACAAACAAGTCGCCTCTATGCCGCCCTGTCGCCTGTCATTATGCATCACTTTTATTTCACAAACACCCTCTCTCATATACATCCCAACTCCATCCTCCACTTATAAGTAATACATTAAAACAACCGTGAATTACTGTCGCACAAGCTGAGCCCTAATCTTACCCAACACAAACACGAAGAAGCTTTAAAGAACAGAAAACAATACCTTGATAGCAGAAGACACTAAGACCACAAGTATTGACAGCCTACACCAAGAAACATAACTAATTTCAGTCAGAGACCAAATGAATATGAGAGGCACACAGTTCATCACTTCAGCTCAAGATCCGTCCCACCCTTGTAACCTTATGTTGCATCATCCTCTCCACAAAGAAACAAAATCGAACAACCGCCCAACGCTACACAGATTATCTTTGCAACATGTCCCCTCCTCCACCCAACTCTACACTTCTGGACACATATATAACCACATAGACACCCCAGCCAGCCAAAACTTTCTATACCAAACACATACGTAAACACACAGACACCCCAGCCAGTCAAAACTTTCTATACCAAACACATATATAAACACACAAACACCCCAGCCAGCCAAACCTTTCTATACCAAAAACACACGTAAACACACAGAGACCCCAGCCATCCAAAACTTTCTATACCAAACACATACATAGACGCACAGAAACACCCCAGCCAGCCAAAACTTTCTCTACCAAACACATACATAAACACACAGACACCCTAGTCATCCAAAACTTTCTGCCAAACAGCATCCTTCATGTGCCACCACCAGCCATACACCCTTCAGACACTACCGAACCCAGAGACACGAGTACACCAACCTTCCCTGCTACAATACTAACACAAAATATAACACACGTACAATCCCCTGTGCTCATACTGCAAAGTGGCACCCCCACACCACAGCACATCCACTCACTTCCTGCACCACACCACCACAACACAGACAATCCTTCAACATAGCACTGGGTTCACATCCAGAGGAGCCTAAGGTGTAACAACAACAACAACAACAACTCAGGCCAAGTTAGAGTGAAACGAGTATAGTTACGAAGGGAAAATTATTGCAAGTTATTTTGTAAGATCTTCGGGTACACGAAGTTACAAGGCCACAGGGAACGAACTGCATACCAAGGGTTATAATACTGTGGCGGCTTAGGGGGCTTTATACCACCTTTTCATCAGTGATTTATTGTTCAAGCGAGCGAGCGTACAGAGCAAGCGAGCGAGAACACTATATGACATGGTATGATAGGGTGGCAGAGAAGATCGCCAAGACTGTGTTGTCTAGGAAACTATTAAAGCAACAACCCGTCTATGGACATCATTAGAAACCTTGTAAACTTTAATAGGAGTTACTTGCAGGACTTTTCTCGAAATTTGCCGCGCCAGTTCTGATAAAAGGAAAATAAAAGTACCAAACTGAGCACCAGAACCGAGTTTTTTAGTTTTTAAAACTACTGCAGATCTGTTCAGACAGTTGGAAAGCTTATGAAGAAGCAATTGGTACTACTTAAGTTAAATAGACTTAGCTTTTAACATCAAACAAGATTGATGGATGGATGGGTGGATGTGGAATCGTGGATGCTTGGACCGATGGTAGAGTTCCTGCTGTTTCGTCCTTCCACCTGCCGACAAAAATCATCATCGTTATCATCATCATCATCATCATCATCATCATTATCATATTATCATCAACTCCTACCTATCTATCTATTTATCTATATTTGTTTATCTATAGCCAGACTCCTTAATCCCGTAAGGGGTTGCCACAAGCAAATCGCCTCCATGATGTACTGTCCTCTACCATTTAGCTCAAGTATCCCATTCATATGTTTCTACTTTCCCTCCATCTCATCATAGGTCCCCTCATCCCCCTCTTTCCTTCCAGCTAACTCATATGCACTCTTCTAGTCATTTTCTTATTCGCCATCCTCTCCACATGGCCAAACCATCTCGAAGTATTTCTCTTAACGCTTTCAGTCCCATCCACATCAGCATCACAACGTTCCTTCACTTGCCCATTTGTCTGTCTGTCTCTCTGTGAAACTCCACATGCTCCTCTCAAGCAGCTTATTCCACTGCTCTCACTCTTGACTTGTGTCCCTTCAACACGATCCAAGCTTCGCTTCCATACTTTAAAGTGAGAATCACAGCATGCACTGCCCTTTTTTTTTTTTTTTTTTTCATACTTTCATCCTCAGTTCCCTCTTCCTAATCACTGCTTTTTAGAGAACAAGCAACCCTCCTTCCCTGACGTATCATTCCAGTCACTTCATCCTCTAATCTTCCATCCTTATTCATATTACATAAATACTTAAATGCACTCATATTCTTCCATTTCCTGGCTATGCAGCCTCACTGTGCATTCTGTAACCTCATACGTTGAGATGTTAAAGCATCACCACCATCAGCATCAACATCATTATCACCATCAATATCATCACCATCAGCCTGTGACACACCACTGCATGATAAGGACCCTCTCACCTTTCTCCACTCTGATCCATTGATTGTTAGCTTGTTCCGTCCTTGCTCGGTAGATCTGCATCATATGATCTCTCCATCTTGTTCTCTGTGCACCTCTTCTTCTCATTCCATCTCTGGCTTGCCATTCAGTTACGCTCGCTGTCCTTCTGTTACCTCTTCTGTGAAAGATGTGACCTGAGGTGTGTGTGTGTGTGTGGAGTTACCTGGAAACAAGCTCAGAATTAATAGATGCGGGAGCTTCAGGCCCCTTAGGGTAATCTCCTTGGTGTGGTGTGGTGTGGTGTGGTGTGGTGTGGTGGGGGGGTTGTGTGGTGTGGTGTGGGGAGGGTTGTGTGGTGAGGTGTGGCGTGGTGTGTGAGGGTGGTTATGTGTGGTGTGGCGTGGTGTGTGAGGGTGGTTATGTGTGGTGTGGTGTGGTGTGGGAGGGTAATTTTGTGCGGTGTGGTGTGGTGTGGTGTGGGAGGGTAATTTTGTGTGGTGTGGTGTGGTGTGGTGTGGTGTGGTGTGGGAGGGTAACTTTGTGTGGTGTGGTGTGGTGTGGGAGGGCGGTTATGTGTGGTGTGGTGAGGTATGGTGTGGTGTGGGAGGGTAATTTTGTGTGGTGTGGTGTGCTGTGGTGTGGAAGGAGAATTTTTTGTGGTTTGGTGTGGTGTGGGAGTGTGATTTCGTGTTGTAGTGTGAGAGATTGGTAGGGTGTGGTGTGATACGGTGTGGGAGGGTGGTATGGTATGGTGTGGTGTGAGAGGGTGATGGTGTGTGACTTAAGATGTGGGGCTGGTAGAACGTAACTTGGCTTCACTATAATCTCTAATGCCTATATGAGTACAACACCTCACACCCGATAATGGTTAGTGAGAAGCAGACGGTCAGGGCCGGTCCTAGAGCTACTGTGATAAAATGTAGAAAATCATGTGTTGTATCCTTAAAATTAAAAATAATATGTGAGGGTAATTCTTTCCTTTAAATAAAGACCAAAATATATGTATTACTTCACTCATATTCATCCACTTCCTAACGATACATAAAGCGACGATGATCAGTGACTTATGGAACCCTGTGCTGTGGTCTATGGTATGTAATAAGCTTTTCAGAATATTACGTAATTGTCTTGTAATTGTATAGGTAAAAGGTCCTATATTCTTGGCCTAATATTTACCCTTGAAATAAAACTATGAATGTGTGGAAATAATTCTGCCATTTGAATAACTATGGTATCATCAACCAAGATATACATACACGAACATAAGCAAGCACACACACACACACACACACACACACACACACACACACACACACACACACACACACACACGCCCAGTCACCAAAACATTTGAGGTTAAACGAAAAGGAAAGGAGGATGTGACTCAGCCAGTGACTTGAAGATCATCGTCTTCGTCATCATCGTCGTTGTCGTCTTCATCTTCGTTGTAGTAATCATCATCATCATCTTCCTCGTCGTCCTAATGATCATCATCATCGTCAGCAGCATGTTATTGTCATCCCAACACTGTTAAAGATGTAGAACAGATGTTATATCAGAGTCATCACCTTTATCATCATATTCATCACTTCCTTCAAATCAAATTGTAGAATTTGTACGGGAGTCACATCATCGTCATCATCATCATCATCATCATCATCATCATAACTGTCATCATCCCAGCTGTTTCATAGAGTATATAGTTTCATCATAATCATCATCATCACAATAATCCCAGCTTAGTTAATTGGTACAGGAGTTTCAACATCACAGTTATCATCATCATCATCAGTATCATCATCATCATCATCATATTCATCCTATTTCTGTTAGTTCGTACAGAGGTTAAATCCTCACCGCTATCGCCGGTACTAGCTGTATTATAATCATCATCATTATCATCACCATCATCATCAGCCTGTGACACCCCACTGCAGGATTAGGACCCCTCTCACCTGTCTCCACTCCGATCCTTTGGTTGTTAGCTTGTTCCGTCCCAGCTCGGTGGATCTGCGAGTATCATCTCTATCTTGTTTTCTGTGTGCCTCATCCTCGCACTCCATCTCTGGTCTGCCATTTAGTTACGCTGGCTGTCAATGCCTTACCTGTTCTGTGAAAGACGTGACCTAAGGACTGCGTGTGGAGTGACCTGTAAACAAGAGGACATATATACGCGTGTTGCAGCATCACTAGTATAGCCTGTTCACTCTAACTTGGCGTAAAATTGCAGTCTCTTTCTTAAATTGTGTGTTGTGACATGGGTTAACACTAAGATGGTGCTAGTCACGAAGAAGTGGTATGGAAATGATGTAGAGATGTAAGTTTAATTCTTTCATTGAACTACGGGAAATAAGCTGCAAAAAGACGACTATCTTGGTCTTGGTAAAATGAAGGAACAGCACTACAATATACGTGTGTGTGTGTGTGTGTGTGTGTGTGTGTGTTTGCTTCAGGACAAAATAACTTACATACAATATTTTTTTTTCCATAACACTGTCCCTTTGAAATCTGATTCGCACTTATTAGTTTACATTCAGGTGCCAAACTGTACTGCAGAGTTGCCGTGAACTGCACACTGGTTGTGACGTCATTATTGCACACGGTCTCGTTTAGTAACCAAGATGACAGAGGATGTATTGTTGGTATAACTACCATAAAATCTGGTATACTGTGAATACTGGAAGAGAGGGTACAATTAATGATGTCAGACCTATTATGATTCAAGTGTAAGGACGTTAAATGATTAAGAGAGTTAATAAGTCAGCAAATGTTGATTAATAACCAGCCAAGAGACAACGAAGTTTATCCAAATCCAAGTTCTCTAGTATATCAACTGTACACGATTTACAACATTGTTTCGGTATTTCTTTAATATTACAAAGTAAGTGTGGACTGCTAATGGTTGGCACGTGTCTTTAAATAATTATTATTATTTTTTTTTTTATGATATCGCCGGGTGGGTTGAGGTAGACTGTTCAACGACGTATTCTTCCTTGTTTTAAATGACAGTATAATAGACAAACCCTACATATTCGTTAGTTTAAGTGTGAAGGGTCTGAATAACAATACATGTTAGTTCCTACCAATCATGACCAAATCCCCCTTATTCCTACAAAATAACGTGAACAATTAGTGTGGAAAAAAATTCCACACTAGTGTGGAATGACATCCGCCTGCCCACATCCATGCTCGTCGTTCATTTGTTTTTCCACATTAGCAGACGATTTTCCACAAAACGGCAACACTGGACTACAAGGCCTCCTCATCTCCCTCACACTAACATCCCCTTTATCTCATCAGAATTACGTCTAGTAGCCTTATAGGTATTATTTCTTTGGGCCATGATACTTCCTGGCTGTCAGTGCGATATCCTTGTGTCCTAATGTAGTCACCTTAATGGCTTAAAACAGCAAATATCCAACACTTACCTCAGGGGAATGATGCAACAGCAACACACACACACCCTCGTCCTTCCACTGTCATACGGCCACTAGCAAAAGTAGCCAAGTAGCGACGCCTACCAAGACAAGAAACTTGTCCAGCTACTTTTACAACCACTAGATGGTACCCGGGCCCTTTCATGGTAGGGGCAACTCTGGCATTCTATTCCAGGTAGTGCTTGGCGATAGCATTCAGTTGAGAGTGAGTCATACTACTCTGAGAGTGTTAATGCTGTCTCTATTAACTCTCATGATCATACAACTCTCTTTACCAACCCTATTAAAAAATAAATTGCAAAAGAAATCTTTGCTTGACTGGTGGGAGGTGCCTGTGTGTTACCATGGCAACCTCCCACACCACCACAGTTACATCCACACATTTCCCCACCAGTAAGTTCTATTAGAGAGTATTGTGTGTGTGTGTGTGTGTGTGTGTGTGTGTGTGTGTGTGTGTGTGTGTGTGTGTGTGTGTCTCACCACAATGCACCGCTAGACACCCACTCCACCCCATGACCAAAAACCTTTTCCACTTCATTTCTTGCCACAGATGGATGTGTTGTGTTTGGGGAGGGGGTTGGGGAGATGGGGGGTGTATGGTTTGGTGTGTGTGTGTGTGTGTGTGTGTGTGTGTGTGTTAGCTCACTACTAGTCAACAGACCTTGGTTATACATAAGGAGACATGTTATTAAAGTTGCGGCACAAATATAATGTGCAATGAAGTCAACTTCACTGAAAATAACGCCACGCTTCTTCTCCCCTTTCCTGTCTCCTTTCCTTGCGTCTGTCTGTCAGTCTGTGTGTCTTTCTTTCTGCCTGTCTCGCTTTTGCAAACCACAAACAACTCTGAACTGTCCACAACTTCCTAGAATATCATAGTATCCTCTATTATACTAATTTTTTCAGGGTAACTTGACCCAGATTTTCGTCCTTTTGCCGCTTACTTCACATGGGTCATTGGCAGAAAAGGGCAGCGCTACGGCTCCTCTTCAATGGCACTTTTTGTGACTTACATGTTCTAGTATTAATCTATTGCTACAACTCAGTATTCAAGTTGGAGAGATGGAAATTTTAGGCCAAGTTTGAGTAAAATGGGTACAGAATTAATAAAGTCAAAACAGCATACCTTTGGTGGGTGCAGCGAGAACAAGGCGACAGATCGCATGCAGGAGGACAATGGAGGGAAAATCCAGCAAAATCTAGCCACCATCTTATGAAGTGATGCCAACAGCACTCGTGCCTCACAATCAGTTCAAACGCCCGTCCACTTTAACACTAAACACCTGAGGTTCTGAAGTATGATAACAGAAAACAAAATAATCGTGTAGACGTTATGTACTGATGCACTCTCTCCACGGAGTCTACCTCTGACCTACTGTTTATTGCTTGTTCGTCACAATGCTTCGAAATTGATGAGCCTCTCGCTCGGACATGACGGCTGACTGAACCTTTATCCCTGTCTTGTAGCCCTGACCTTTTACTGAATGCTATAAAAAACGAATTACTTCATCCTAACCTAATTCAGAGTTTAATGACAGAGATGATCTGCTCGCTTGACTTCCCCGCGCACCTTTTCTGACACCACAAATTAAGTCGGGGTGGGCTTCCTATTCAGAGAAAGCAGTAAAATGGATGGGTAACTGCGAAAAATTAGTCAGTCACTGTCGCTGACTCTTCCTGCTTGGATTCCAGCGACAATGTTCCCGAGTTCGTAAGGGTTTGTACATAATGGTAAATTCAAAATCTAAATAAATAAGATAATCTGCTGACCTTTTCCTACAATCTTGCTAACAGACAGGCAGACAGGCAGTCAAGCAGGCAGACAGACTGATAGACATATACAAACCGAGCCAAACACATAACTTCATCGAGCTTTCTCGGATGGTTGTAATATCACCCCCTTCTGGCAGAAAAAACGAGATTTTTTTTTTTTTTTTTCACTTTTCTCATTACCCATTTTTTTTTCAGCTTTACTCGTACCAGATCACGTTAGTTAACAATGATCTGATTATTTGGGGATTAATAAAGCTTTAGTTTCATTTTCTATATGAAGGAAAAAGGCAGTGAAAATATTGGTAGTACCCCCAACAGTCTAATACCACAGCCTTCTCCCATTCGCCTCTGTCTACGTTTTTTCCTTTAACCATTCTTTTCCCCAAATGGAGAGTTGTGGCAGACTCCTGTATTCCATAAACTAGCATGTTATTCGTTCTACGTACAGAGTATTATGCGAAAATCTTGCATGTCATTGGCCACGAGATATTAGGTAAAGAGATTTTGAAGTGATGTAAGGGTGGGAACTCTCTATCTTGACTGCTTTTGGGCTGGGAGTTTACTGTTAGTAGTAGTAGCAGTAGTAGTAGTAGTAGTAGTGGTGGTGGTAGTTTGAGAGATCAGCATTCCAGATTTCATTGACGAATGTTATGGAACCTTCAGGCTAGAAATGTCCGGTAGAGTTACGGCATCTGAGCAGTGTCTGACTTGATCGGTTCCTTTTAATTCAATAGACGACATTTTGAGCTTTATTTCAGCTCTTGGCATCTCTGCACTTCAAAGCTTTCAAAGTGTTCCAACCAGATTTTCATATTGTAGTTTGTCTTAAGGGTACTACTGAGCCTCCATGACTAACACAGATAGTGGAGTACCAACATATCCAGTACTCCAATGCTAGGGAGGCCATGTGGGGTGCTTTTGGTCATGCATGAGTTCGCTGGCTTTTCTTTGGTTTGTTCTTAAATTCTTGTGTCCTTAGTTAACCCAATATGTAATCAGAGCATTTTCACAGGTTGTATATCTAATTAGACTTGTTATTTACAGCTAATATTTCAGCCTATTAATATTAAAAAAGGGTAATTACACAAGATACCAGTTATTTATTAGATGACATGCTCGGGTTAGGAGAGAAACTCAGACATAATTGTATTTCACGCTTATATGTATCAACATCAACACTTCGTGGCTTTGGAAAGATAATGTTAGGTCGTTTTGAAGACTGGTGAGTAGACAGGGACTGGCGGGGATGTGTGGTGGTGTGGGGCGGGATATGGTGACACACTGCAGTAAAGACATGCCACATAGCTCTCTGTTGGCTGCTCCCGTTACTGGCCGCTCGTCACCCCTGGGAAAGGAATAATATCTTAGTTAACCTTCACTGCCACAGATCTTTCGTTGGTTAAATAAAATCGTCTTGAGATAGTAAGAATAAAAAAAAAATGTGATCTAGCATTAAATGGGTTAGCAATCGTAACACAACCAGGGTCCTCTGTATCATATTCTACTGCAAGTGACTTTGGAGACTTTGTGAGGTGTGGTTGTGTGGAAGTGTAGCGATGTGCAGGTGTGTGTGTGTGTGTGTGTGTGTGTGTGTGTGTGTGTGTGTGTGTGTGTGTGTGTGTGTGTGTGTGTGTGTGTGTGTGTGTGTGTGTGTGTGTGTGTGTGTATGTGTGTGTTGGGTTGTCTGTGTGTACGCAGGTGAGCCTGTGTGTATGTCGGGGAGGGATACTGCGTGTGGAGGGATGGCTGAGTTCATAATGAGCCTGTGTGAGTGGAGGTTTGGGTATGTATGTTAGTAAACGTGTGTGTGTGTGTGTGTGTGTGTGTGTGTGTGTGTGTGTGTGTGTGTGTGTGTGCAAAAGGATATTAACCTGCCTTATGCAAAAATATATCATTAAGAAAATCTTTGCTTGACTGGTGGGAGGTACCTGTGTGTTACCATGGCAACCTCCCACACCACCACAGTTACATAAACACATTTCCACACCAACAAGTTCCATTAGAGAGTATTGTGTGTGTGTGTGTGTGTGTGTGTGTGTGTGTGTGTGTGTGTGTGTGTCGGGGAAAGCATGTGGATATTGCAAGGCGTGAAAGGATTGATCTTACTGATGAGTCTCTTGAGTGTGTGAAAGAGTTTTGTTTTTTGGGAGACATGTTATGTGCTGGAGGTGCAGCTGGAGCAACTCTGTGGCAAGAGTGAGGAATGGTTGGAAGAAGTTCAGGGAGCTGTTGCCTATCCTGACATTGAGAGGACTCTCCCTCCGTGCTACGAGATCTTTGTATGCAGCATGTGTTAGGAGTGTAGTGCTGTATGGAAGTGAGACCTGGGCAGTAAAGGGAGAGGATATTCACAGGATCAATTGTACAGAAATGATAATAATTAGGTGGATATGCAGTGCGTCCTTGAATGCGAGGCCTGGGGGGGGGGGGCTAGGTTTACAATGAAAGAGTTAAGAGGAACTGTGGGACTGGAGTGTATTGGTGTTTTGATCAGGAGGGGTAGATTGAGATGGTTTGGGAAAAAGGCTGGGACTGGAGTGTATTGGTGCTGAGATGAGGAGGGATAGATTGAGATGGTTTGGGAGGAAGGATGGGACTGGAATGTACTGGTGTTGTGATGAGGAAGGGTAGATTGAGATGGTTTGGGAGGAAGGAGGGGACTGGAGTGTATTGATGTTGTGATGAGGAGGGGTAGATTGAGATGGTTTGGGCATGTGGAGAAGATGGAGGATGACAGTTGGGTACAGAAAGTGAAAAGTGTTAACGTTGGGGGTAGGGCTGCGAGAGGCAGACCGAAAAAGACCTGGGACGAGGTCATGGAGTTTGGCCTCAGGGATAAGGGAGTGAACATGGAGGCTGCTAGAGATCGAGCAGCATGGAGAGCCGCCATTAGGTGACCAACGCCGACGCATGGAAGCAGGTTGGGGTCTTTATAAACAAAACGAAACGAAAAGAAAAAAACGAAACAAAATTATTATTACTGCCGTTTCTCCATCGCCAATACTGAGATATAACAATAGATTAACGCTGGAATACGATGCTAGTCACGAAGAAGTGCTATGGACGTGGAGCCGCGGTATTATCTTATTCTGTCAGTGGGCTACGTGAAATAAACTCTAATATGATGCTAGTCATGAAGAAGTGCTTTCCCACGAGCAGTTTCCATGTCATCTTGTCCTCCAGCATCTGTCTGTCTTCCCTCCTGCTCACACTTTCCTCATTCTTCTCTCCACCACATCCCTCCACCTCTTCCTCGGCCTCCTCCTTCCTTTCTCACGCTACACCTCGCTCACATACACTCTCCTAGTCAGTCTCTCATTCTCCATTATCTCCACATGGCTACATCATCTCAGGGTACTTCTCCCAACACTTTCGTTCACATCCACATCAGCATCACTACGCTCCTTTGCTTCCTCATTTGTCTGTCTGTCTCTCCACGCAACTCCACATCCACATCAACAACACAACGCTTTTTCACTTCCTCATTTGTCTGTTTGTCTCTTCCCGTAACTCCACATCCACTTCAACACCATAACGCTCCTTTACTTCCTCATTTGTCTGTCTGTCTCTCCACGTCAATTCACATCCACATCAACACCACAACGCTCCTTCACTTCCTCATTTGTCTGTCTGTCTCTCCACGCACCTCTAATCCACACCAACATCACAACGCTTCTTTACTTCCTCATTTGCCTGTCTGTCTCTCCACGTAACTCCACATCCATATCAACAGCACAACGTTCCTTTGCTTCCTCATTTATCTCAGCCTTGCCGTAAAATACATTTGTTTCCCGTCTCTATTTACACGTTCTCTTTGGTGACAGAATAATAGAAAACGTAATTTTGCTACAAATGTTATGGCATACTCGTGTATTATGAATCTAGCAACGTACGTATGAATCATGAATTAAAACATATCCTGATTGGTGTGTATTGAAGTTAAATGGTTAATACACCAAAATAAATCTTCAGTAAATCCGGATATGTAACGAAATAAGCGACATAAAGACGTAAGATTAGCCACACATGACAAATAATTAAGAGAAACTAACCACGTAGCTACTACACTCATTAGTCAATCCCTGCACGATAAAAGAGTGTATGTGAGTGAGGTGGAGGAGGGGAAAGAAGGGGGAGATAGAGGATGAGATGGAGGGATGGAGTAGAGAGGTGTATGAGAGAGGGAGGTATAAGTTGGGGGGATGGAGAGTGAGAGACTAAGAACGAATATATTACATCCATTTAAATTTCTAATCGTGAAGTCATGCTGGTCATCATACTATGTCAGACTCATTCGCTGTTCACCTACACACAATTTACGAAGAGGATTGCTTCTGTCGTTCCTGAACACTCTAAGTATGACTGCAAGTGTTTAGCATTTGCCTTGTTAATAGTTTGCCAAGTAATAAGGCAGCAGAAAGTGAGAAGTGTGAACATTAGGGTTAGGGATGCAAGAGGTAGACCGAAAAAAAAAAAAAAAAAAAAAAAAAAAAAAAAAACGGGGCGAGGTCACTGAGTGTGACCTCATGGATAAGGGACTGAAAAGAGAGGCTGCCAGAAATCAAGCATCATGGAGAGCCGCCATTATGTGACCAAGGCCGATGCATGCAAGCAGGATGGAGCCTTTATAAACGAAACGAGACGAAAAACGAAGCGATGATAGCACCGTACAGCTGGCCTGGACATGGCACTTATACTGTAGTTGCCACACAGCAATAAAAGTGATTTTGTTCCCACCAAACACTACCAGTCTGATGTAGCCATTCAGTCAGATCATTCCAACATTCCAGGGTGCTTACTGTGCACGGCCATGTAAGGCAATGCATGCACGGGGCTGGAGGTGGCTGGGTTGATCACAGAGGACTGGGGTGACCTAGAGGTTCACCTACCACCACAGCAGGGGGTCAGTCCTTATGTTACGAGACTCCAGCCATTGTGGAAGTGTTGTCACTGAGAGGATATGATAATTAACATTGCGTCAGTGAGGGGCAGTGTCTGTGGCAGCCATCCAACGCGGGTGACGCTAAGTACCCGTGCACACGTCAGTCCTGGCAACACCCTTCACTGGTGCACTTAGGGTACCAGTGCAAGGGGCCAAAAGAACACCGAGGCAAGGTTTGGCTGATGGCATGATGAGTGACATTATTTGGCTCCTCCACAGCACCAAGACATGTCACTCAACAAAGCCAAACAGGAGATGGAGCACGAGGAACCTGCCGAACTCAGTGTAAATATGAGAAGGCCAAAGACACAACACATACGGTAATGACGAGACCAACACAGCGGCAACTGAGCAAAATATTGGAGGTGGCCGACTACTTCAAGAAAGGAATAATGGATGTGATTCAAAGGTGGCGACCATCATCCACTTACTTGATGTAGTGCTGCCTACTTCTTCCTTCGCCTTTACCATTCTTTTTCTGTCTATCTTCCTCTCATATTATTTCTTACCATCATCCACTCACTTGATGTAGTGCTGCCTATTTCTTCCTTCATCTTCATTATTTAATTTATTTACTTATTTACTTATTTTTTTTGTGGCTGTCCTCCTCTCTTCTTATTTCTCACCATCATCCACTCACTTGATGTAGTGTTGCCTACTTCTTCCTTCACTTCTATTATTCTTTGTTTGTGTCTGTCCTCCTCTCTTCCTATGTCTCCCATCTTTCCTGTCACTTTTTATTACTTATCTTTCCTTTTCAGGTGGCTTCACATTGCATGACAAGCCTAATGGTTTCCTGTAAACCAGGAAACCATTTAAGCCTTGTATACACCGAGACACAAAGTCTAGAGACAGTCGAGCGACTCTGTATCTCGACTGTTGCGAGACAATCCAGATACAGACGAGTGACAGTCCGGAGACACACTGGAGACAAGGCAACTTTGTCTCTGGATTGTCTAGAGACTGTTGTGAGACGGTCGCTAGACATTTCTGCTACTTTCTCGCTGGACTGTTGCTAGACAATTGAGAGACAGTCCAGCGACTTTGTAGCTCGTCCAGGCCATATATATATATATATATATATATATATATATATATATATATATATATAAAACACTCCCAATTCACTCATCCATTCAAACACATTCATTCGCATCTTAGCCCCAAAGGGGAGAACGGACAGATCCTCACTGCACCACACCGCACAAGGGTCAACTGCGCAATGCAATCAGTGACATCCGCAGCAGGGCCCCACAGCAGAGCTGGTTTATCCCTGCCACATCATAACAGACTCATCCCCTTACCCGCACCTGACCTGACTAGCTGATCAGACCAAATGAGGGAGAATATCCCCTCAGGGCTGCGTCATCACTTATTCAATCACAATTTCTTTCCATTTATTTCTGTCACGCACAGCCACTCTTCCCTGCTCAACAGACATCCCTCTCGCATTCAGCGCTCTCTTCACACTGTCCATCCATCCTATTCGTGGTCTTCCTCTCATCCTTACACTTCTCACATCAGATCTAGTTATCTTTTTCACCAATCGCTCATTATTCATTCTCTTCATATGCCCAAACCATTGCAACACCCTCTGCTCAACTCTACCAGCCATCTCCCGAACAACTCCAGTTCTCCTTCGCACTTCATCATTTCGCACTCGATCCATACGCGTCACTCCACACATACTCCTCAGACACCTCATCTCCATTACATTCAAACTTTTCCTCTCTGCTACAACCATATTCCATGTTTCAGCCCCATATAACGCAGTCGGTACCATAACACCCTCATAAAGCCTTCTCTTTACATCCATTCTAAGTGAACGACCTCTAAACACTTTTTTCATTCCTCCAAGCACCTTTCCTACTTAATTTATTCTAAATTTCACTTCTGCATCTATTCTTCCATCCACAGCAACATGTGACCCTAGATATTTAAAACACTCTACCTCCTCAAGCAACTCACCATTCAAAACTATATTCATCCCCCTACCATCTACCAACCTCGTACACTTCATCACTTTACTCTTATTCTCATTTACTTCAATTTCCTCCTTTCACACACCCTTCCAAACTCCTCTACCAACTGTCTCAATCTCTCCTCTGAATCAACCACCAGTGCAGTATCATCTGCAAACAGCAGCTGCTTCAGATTCCACTCTCCACCATCAACATTCACCAGACTCAGACCTCCACCTAAAACTCTTGCATTCACCTCCCTTACAACACCATCCATATAAATATCAAACAATCAAGGCGACATCACACATCCCTATCGCAGCCCCACTCTCACAGGAAACCAATCACTCACAGCATTTCCCACTCTTACACACGCTCTACTATTTACATAAAAACTCTTCACCCCTTTTAGTAACCTACCATCAAGTCCATACAATCTTAAAACAGTCCACAAAGCCTCCCTATCAATTCTATCATACGCTTTCTCTAAATCCATCAATGCCCAAAACACATCCTTGCCTTTCGCTAAATACTTTTCACACACTTGCCTCACAGCAAACACCTGATCCACGCATCCCCTCTCTCTCCTAGAGCCACACTGCTCATCACCAATCACTCCCTCTGTACTCTCTCTAACTCTCTTAATTAACACTCTACCATACTCCTTACCTACAACACTCAACAGACTTATACCCCTAAAGCTAGTACATTCATACTTGTCACCCTTGCCTTTATACAATGGGACCATACAAGCACTTGCCCAGTCAACTGGCACCATACCTTTCACAAAGCACACATTCAACATTCTTACTAACCAGTCAACAATAGTCACTCCACCACCCTTCAGGCATTCCACAGCACACCCATCCATACCTGCAGCCTTCCCTGTTTTCATCTCCTTTACTGCTTTCTCCACTTCCTCCTTCGTGATCAAAGAATCATTCAACTCTCCTAACACATTTATTCCTTGCACCCTTCCATCCGCCACAATCTCAGCCACCCTTTCCTCCTCTACATTTAACAATCTTTCAAAATACTCTGCCCATCTCTTCCTTACTGCATCCATCTCAATTAACATCCTTCCATCCTCTGCTTTTACTCGTTTTTCCTTCCCAGAATCTCCCTTTCGCACCCTTTTCGCCTCCTTCCAAAACATTTTCTTATTCTGTTGAAAATTCTCTGTCAGCCGCCTACCCCACCTCTCATCTGCTGCCACTTTAGCATCACGCACAGCCCTTCTCGCCCTATTCCTCTTTTCCTTATACCTTTCATATGACATCTCATTCCTCCTCTGCAGCCACACTTCATATGCACGTCTCTTCTCAGCCACAGCCATACTTACTTCCTCGCACCACCATTCACTTCCTTTTCTTACACCACCACCCACACGTCTCACACCACACACCTCTTCTGCATGCCCCACCACAGCACTCTTAAACAACCGCCATTCCTCCTCCACACTGCCATTTTCCAGATCTTTCACTGCGTTCCAATCATCTTTTAATTTCTCCTGATACTCTATCTTTTTTTCTCTTTTATCCAACTCACTCACTTTCAAAACCTCCCTGCCACACCTAACCCTCCTAGCTCTCACCCATCTCTTAACTTTCCCTCCACCAGGTAGTGGTCAGACATACCTCCACCCTCCCCTCTCAGAACTCTCACATCCAACAATCTTCCTATTACATTCCTAGACACAACCACATAGTCCATCAAAGCCTATCAACAACCCTTCCACCCTCCTGTCTCACCCATGTATACTTATAAATATCTTTCTTCTCAAACAGCGTATTTCCAATCACCATCTCTCGCTCAACACACATCGCTATCATTCGTTCCCCATTTTCATTTCTTCCAGGTACACCATGCATACCAACTACACCTTCAACTGCTACATTTCCCACTCTAGCATTCAGATCTCCCACCATTACCACATTCACATTCGCTCCAAAACTCTGCAGACACTCATCAATATCATTCAAGAAAGGCTTCCTCTCTTCTTCATCCCTTTCACTACCAGGCCCATATGCACTCACAAACACCTACAACTCACGTTCAAATATCGCTTTCACCCACATCGGTCTCGATGACACCTCCTTCCATTTCAATCACACGCTGCTGTACTTCCGGACTCACTAACAAGGCCACACCTTCTCTTGCCCTTCCTCTATCAACACCTGACAATCTTCCATTCACACTTCCAAACATAGACTCACCCTTCCCTTTCATCTTCGTTTCACTCAAAGCTAAGACATCCAACTTTCTTCTCACAAACATTCTCCCAATCTCCTCCCTTTTAGCCTGAATCGTACTACATCCACGCACATTCATAGACCCAATCTTCAGGGTACGGGGATAACTCCATCCCCCATCCCTTTCTCTGGCCTGTCTCTTTTTAGGAACTAAAAAACAGAGGATGGGGGCCCTAGTCTTCTCACGCCGCCCCTTTTAGTCGCCTTTTACGACACGCTGGGAATACGGTGGCAGAATTCTTCCTAAGATAACATGGCCACAGAGTTGTAGTGCCACCCCATAGTGCGGCTGTGGCGGGGACACAATTATTCATATATATATATATATATATATATATATATATATATATATATATATATATATATATATATATATATATATATATATATATATATATATATGAATAATTGCCAAAACCAACAGTGGAGTCACTAAAGCTAATAATTATGTCATGACTGAACCATATACATACACATAATTTTTCAACAATGTATGAAAAACGTGTAAATATTCCATAATTATTATTAGGACAGACCCGTATACATACAGCATAATCTTTCAACGATGATTATAACTTTTATGCAAATTAGAGTATATATTATACTCTGTAATTATTTAGGATAGAACCAAATACACATAATTATTCAATGTCTGTGCATCTGTTATGCGTAAATAATGTAAAAATATGTGACTACTGACTCCTCATAGCAGGAGGCGTGCATCTGTAAATGCTAAAAAAAACAAAAAAAAAAAAAAAAAAAAAAAAAAAAACCGTCCTCCGTTGCCAAACCCCTCCGCACCGAGCAACTTGTATCTTGTCTCCCATATCTAGTGGGACACAAGATACAGCCGAAATCTCGTCTCTGGACTGTCGCGCGACAGCTTTAGATTTTCCTGAGACAGTCGCGCAACAGTCTAGTGACACTGACACGCGACTTTTGCTGGATAAAGTATCTTGGTGTGTACGTGACCCAGAGACAGTGTCTAGCGACTGTTGCGAGACAAATTTAGATTTTTCTGAGACAGATGCGAGACAGTCCAGAGTCAATGTTGCGCGACTTTGTATCTTGGTGTGTACAAGGCTTTACACCGCTGGGTGGTAACCACATAACCAACCCATACGTGTTCCCTTCGTGTCAACAAGTGGGTTGGCGGAGGGTTAGTGCCCCTTCCTGTAAAACAACTAACTCAAAGACAAACGGCCACATTATGGCGTCTGGCGATAGATAGATAGATACGGGATTATGACGTCTGGCGATGGATAGATAGATAGATGGATAGATACGGGATTATGACGTCTGGCGATGGATAGATAAATAGATGGATAGATAAGGGATTATGACGTCTGGCGATGGATAGATAGATAGATGGATAGATACGGAATTATTGCGTCTGGCGATAGATAGATAGATAGATACGGGATAATGGCGTCTGGCGATAGATAGATAGATGGATAGATATGGGATTATGGCGTCTGGTGATAGATGGATAGATTCGGGATTATGGCGTCTGGCGATAAATGGGTAGATAGAACGAATAACAATCTATCTATCTATCTATTGCCAGACTCCTGAATCCCTCAAGGAGTGGCCACAACAAATCACCTCCATGTCGCCCTGTCCCCCACCATTTCACTGCCGTGCTCCCAGCTCATACACCCCTCTCTCATGTACCTCTCCACTCCATCCCATCTCATCCTCGGCCTCACCCTCTCTCTCCCTCCCTTCATCTCACTCACAGACACTCTCCTCGTCAGTCTCTCACTCTCTATCTTCTCCACATGGCCAAACCACCTCAGTGTGTTTCTCCTAACGCTTCCTATCACATCCACATCCACACCACAACGAGAGAGGGAAGAATTATCATAAGTAATTTGGTAAGGCTCAACCCTGCTCTCCCGGCAAGCAAATTATAAGTCAGTTTTTAGGAACATAATTTTTCTCATGCTCTCGAAATTTTGGTTCCGCTTCCTAAACAAAAAATATATCGGTGCGTGTATTTTATTTTTATTGGTGTGTGTGTGTGTGTGTGTGTGTGTGGCTAAATATGGTTGATCTTCCTGTTTTAAGGTGTTTGTAATTCATTCCTATTAAAAAAAAAAAAAAAAAAAAAACTCCAGTCCTCCCCCCTCTCTCTGTCATTGGTCCTCTCCCGACTTCCTCGTCTTTCCACATCTCTCTTTATTACCTTTCTTCCTCCTCCATCTCTCTCTCGTACCCTTTCCTGTCCTAGGTCATTCCCTTCTCTGCCCTCCAAATCAAGCAACCTCCCCGCTGGCAAACATCGTCTACCCCCTCCCGCCGTAGAGAAGCGACTGAGTGTCTGTCAACGCTGAGTCGCTGACTCTGACAACACATCGCATCGTCAATCGTTATCGCCGCGTGAGGGCAGCGCCTTACAATGTCACCTCCATCACATTGCCTGCCTGCCATCGCCGCGCGAGGCGCTAAACAGACACATACCCTAAAAAAAATACAAACGTTGAGGGCTATACCTTCTATTTGGATCAGAAACAGACAAGATTTTATTCAGGATTATTGTAGAGACTAAATTCTTATGGAAGAGGTGTTGCAAAGCCTCTGCTACTTAGTATGAGGGTGGTAGGTGCCGACACCCCACATCGGTGATACCCTCCCTCCCTCCCGGCGTTAGCGAGGCTCCGGGTTCGTGGGAGAATCATATGATGAATAGAAAACATGCTAAATACAGCAAATAGAAGAAATTTGCCCAGTTAATTCTAAATTAACCTAGCAAATACACAAAACTCCTGCCTAAAATAAATTCTACAACCAGTCAGCGTCCTCACCGTACTAAGATTTTATGCCTTGTCAATCCCATATATATGTAAAAAATGTTTTAAAGATATATTAGTCTAAAGACATTTTGTGGCAGAGCTGCACCAATAACATGCAAGAGGTCGACAGAAAAATAAATCTGTGCTATTATTTCTTCAACAAGAAAGGCAGTTATGCATCTCTTATAGCATATAAAATATAGCCAACAATTATTGTCTGCAATAGGTCAAGGGTTTTGTGCAATATTACATTATTATATCTGAAAAAATTGCCTTAAAAAAATCAACTCAGCTTAAACCACCGATGTTAGCGAGCCCGACAAGTTACCCGACATTTCTAGTACAATAATTATTTTGGATTGATTTCGGTGCTGTTCAAATGTTCTGAGAGAGGAGTTCATTCAGGTTTTTCAATACTATTATGCTCAACCACGCTAGTATGCCTTTTTTTTTTTTGTCCATAATTTCAAATACACTAGCATTTCGTGAATCAAAATGCATGCAAGTATGGCCATATGGCAATACGAGTTGGAGGGCTGTCCATTCAAAACACGTTCTCAAAGTTCATTAACTTACTTCAGGTTGATTACTGTACGTTAATGCTTCTACAGTGTGTAATAATGTGGTAAGACATATATAAACGCTACTGAGATGAATAAAATGTGAGTTTAAAGTGATTTAGGCTACAAATAAAGAGATTTTGTTGTCACTCGTTCATGTTTTCTCACCCTCTGTTTACGTTATGTTCATAGTTATGTTTTTAAATTTACCCGTTACGGCACTGTTTACGTTGCAGACCTTTAAATTCATTCATGCTAGAGTTTGTACTTCATTCAAGAAAAAAGAAACGCGAAAGAATGAAGAAAGAAATGGAAGAAAAAGAAGATATGAGAAAGACAGAAGGAAGAAGAAAGAGAAGAAATGGGATAGAAAGGAGAAAGAAACAAGAAAATAGAAGAAAAGAGACAGAGGAAACATAAGAAAGGAGAAAGACGAAAACAGAAAAAGAAAGAAGAGGAAGAGGAAAGGAGAGAGAAAGAGGAAGAAAAGGCAGATGAAGAAGAGGACGTAGAGGAAGAAGAAGAAGGGGAAAAGAAGAGGGGGAAGGGGATGAAGGGCAAAAGAAAGAAAAGGAAGAGGGAGAAGAGGGATAAGAGGAAGAGAAGGAAGAGGAAGAACAAAAGAGGATGAGGAGGAGGAAAAGAGGAAATAGAAAAGAAATTAGGTGCCCCATCTCCTTCCTTTTCTCCTACCCTTCATCAGACATTTCCTCTCCTGCCTCTTCTCCCATCTTTCCTTTCTTTGCTTTCCCCCTTTTTTTTATTAATGCATTCTTTTTCTGACCCTTCTCCTCCCATCATTCCTTTCTTTCCTTTCCTCAATTTTTTTTTCCCATTAATGCATTCCTTTTCTGCCCCTTCTCCTCCCATTTTTCCTCCATCTCTCTTTGATTTCCTCTCTCTCTCTCTTTTTCATTAATGCTTTTCTTTTCTGCCCCTTCTGTCATCTCTCAACCTCCTCCTCCTTTTCACCAGTCTTACATGTACATGTACCTCTTACCTGTACTGGCATGTCCTCTACTGGTTTTTCTTATTATTTTGGCAGCTTTTGACAGATCTTCATATATACGGGGTTTGCAACACCTTAAACCTTCTTTAGTTATACTTTTCAAGTAGTGCCCAATTCTCTTGCTGTGTGGGGCTACTCTTGGATCAGTATTATTAAATTCTATAGGCAACTTACCTCGCTCCAATTACCTCCACCTTCACTTACCTCAGTCCTTTGCTGGTTCCACCTTTACATTACAGTATTTTGTAGTTTTTCCAACCTTCCATCACCCACCAAAGAAATACCAGTACTATAATACCAGTTGGCCCACGCTAGGCACCTCCTGCACAAGTGTGAATAAGTAAAAGAGTAAGTCATATTCCCACTGGCTGGGGAGACACCCAAGCACCTTCTTACCAGTTTATTTCTTCATATATCACTGTTCCCCTGTTTATGGTCACAAACTGCCATCATTCATCAAGAGAATGAAAAGAGTTGTGTAAGGTCAGCAAAACCCATCACTGGGCCTCAGGTGCTGGACTGCCTCCTGTGCTAAACACCACTGCCCTCTACTAACCAAGGCTCTCTCATTTACCTGATCTATTATCCCTTCCTTCCCTGCTTTCTTGTCTACAGGAGCATATTGGCGGCAGACCACCATCCTCCTTTCAGGGGATGCTGACCACCAGTCCCCTGAGTTTATATCTAGCTGAATGAAGTGAAAATATATGAAGCTAAGTACTGAAGGATTTAAATGCTCATATCAATGATGCCATCCTTTTTCTGAGGGAATCCCCAAACTGAGGTGAGTCACTATACTGTACACATGGCTTGTATTCTCATCAATTAAGCAAGCTCCCTAGCCCTTAGCTATTTATTTTTGGATACAGCTGGGTAATAGGATTATGTACGTTTTTTAGGAAGAGTATGGTGACAGTACAGGTATACCCCGGTTTAACGATCTAATTGGTTACGTAAAACCCCATCATTAGGCAGGGTATCGTATATCGGGGAATTTTTAACATGTATTTCAATGTGGACCGTTTACCAGCCTTGGGTTCCCCCCAACCAAGCCCAAAACCCACCCAAATGAGCCCCCAAACAAGTTTAGAGCCATTCTAAATAGCCTAACAGCTGTCAAGGAAGCGCACTTAAGCCTAACACCTGTAAATAAGTCACTAAAACCAACAAATAAAATTTGAAAATCATCAAATATAAGTCTGGAAAAAATCAAGCTTAGTAAACTGTACCCCAAAATGACAATGTTCACCCCACCTATGGATAAAACACATTAAGTCTAAAATCATTGTAAATCAACCTAAACACACAATTTTAGTCTAAGGTGTCATCAAAATTAGTAAAAAAAAAAAATCAAAACCCATCACTAAACCAGGGTTTGGCCATCGTTAGGCGGGGTATGGTGGTATTTCTACCCCCAACATTAAGCCGGGGTATCACATCTTAGGGGTATCGTATATTAAGGTATTACTGTACTTGTGAAGAGGTGTTAGGGAGCTGCCTTAACTGACTAGAATACAGGCCATGATTTAAAAAACTGACTACACACTGAGTCAAGAGAAGAACATAACTGAGGATACAAGAAGAGGGTTGGCAGACAAAAGCACATAAACTAGCAGAACAAAGCACATAAAGAACATACCAGAAGAAGGAGGCAGAAAATGCACATAAACACAGAATATGGCACTGACAGAAACACAGCACATAAAGAACATGAAAGTGTAGCTACAAAAACCTGGAAGAACAAAGAACATAACTATGAACGTGCAAGTTTAACTGCAGAAGATTGGCTGCACAAAACATAAACAAAAAACATGAAAGGATAACTGGAAGAAACTGGAAAAACAAAAGCATATGAAGGGAAAACTTAAGGTAGGTTAGTCCATGCTAGGCTGCTCCTGTAAGTGACTAATCTATAAGCGTAAGATGTAAATAGCAAAGAAAACTATCACACGAGTGGATGGCACAACCTACAAGAGGCCACATTATTAGTTGTATGGCAGACACTGTAGCTCCTTTTTGTTAGTGATTTATCTTGCTTTTTGCAACTCAATATTCTCCTACATCATTTTGTTTATTAGGGGAAGAGGGACGAGTAAACCGAGGATAAGATGGAGGGATGGAGTGGAGAGGTATATGAGAGGGGGATGTGAGCTGGGAGCAGAGCAGTGAAATGGCGGGGGACAGGGCAACATGGAGGTGATTTGTTTGTGGCCATATGGGATTAAGGCATCTGGCAATAGATAGATGGATAGATAGATAAATAGATAGATTAGTTACATACAAAAGGATACTGAGATGCAATGAGAATGAATCACAGAGATGTGTTAAGTCTGCAAAAGCCACTTGTGATATGACCCTGGGAAGCAAAACTTATGTTTCACATGATGGATAATTTATTTTTCACTCTGGGATAAAAAATAACAAAAGATACACACAATCAAACATTCCCTATCATTCTTACACAACTGCAGTCATCTAACATTCTCACACAATTGCTCAGACATCTAACATTCTCACACAATTGCTCAGACATCTAACATTCTCACACAATTGCTCAGACATCTAACATTCTCACACAGTTGCAGTCATCTAAATCGTCATGGGGAATTAAAAACAGTTCAGTGGTGTTAAAAAATAAATATTCTGACGTTTATTTATGCCTTGACGGCATACCTTCGGGATGGGACATTCGTCCCTCGATATCTTAGGTGTGAGGTGCTTCGTCTGCCGCTGTCAGGCTGCATCAGATGGCACGGGTCTTCTTGGGCCACAGATCCAGAGGCCTGAACTTCCGTGGGTGGAAAATTCTGAGTTAATACTACATAGTTTTCAGCCAATGGAACAGAGCCATTCCTACAACATAGAGAGTCATTGGCTTCTGGTTGCTTCTTCCTCCCCCCCCCCCCACACACACACAATGGAGCAATAGATGGCAAATGGAATTCAAGGTGGACAAGTGTCATGTAATTATGTTTGGTAAAAATGAGAAAAAATCAGATTTGTATTATAAGTTAGGAAGATCAACCCTACACATATCAGAAAGGGAGAAGGACCTAGGAGTGATTATCAATAACAAACTATCTCCAGCTGACCACATCAGTGAGAAGGTACGGAACACCTATACACTGCTTGCTAATATGAGAATAGCATTCACATATATAAATGAAGACATGCTGAGGAAGATAATAGCATTCATCAGACCAACCCTGGAGTATGCATCAGTAGTCTGGAATCCTCATCTCAAAAAGCACATAGAAAAGATTGAAAAAGTACAAATGGCAGCTACAAGATGGGTACCAAGCTTAAGGAATCTAAGCTGCGAAGAAAGACTAGAAAAATTGAATCTACCAACACTACAGAAGAGAAGGAAAAGAGGAGACATGATTATGCAATATAAATGCATATCAGGGAAAGAGAAAATAGACATATATGAATTGATAACCTATGGGGATGCATCAGCAAGAGGACACTGCAAAAAACTGCATAAAAGGAGAGGCGATAAAGACGTAAGGAAATTTAGTTTCCCAGATAGGGCAATTGGTCAGTGGAATGTACTACCGAATGAAATAGTGTGTGCCAAAACTATTCATAAATTCTAGAATATGTGCGATAAAAATGGTTTAGGACACGGAACAGTACGAACTTGACTCATTCCTGTAAAGATACAATTGGTAAGAACACACACACACACACACACACACACACACACACACACACACACACACACACACTACAACTCAAGACACCAGGACCAAGGAACAAGCTGAAAACACACACACACACACACACACACACACACACACACACACACACACACACACACACACACACACACACACACACACACACACACACACAAAACCAGCGACACATTGATGAGAGAGAGAGAGAGAGAGAGAGAGAGAGAGAGAGAGAGAGAGAGAGAGAGAGAGAGAGAGAGAGAGAGAGTAGTGGTGGTGGGGTGGGGGTGATGGCAGGGTGTTGGTGAGGTCAGGGTGCCGTGTGGAGGTCAGTGTTGGTACAGCAGTGTGTGAGGTAGGGTGTGCCGCTCCCCGTCCCCCTAACCCATCCCGCGTGCCTGTGTTTACCTGCTATATAAGCCACCATCATCGCTTGGTTTATACTTGACGGAAGTGGGCCACTGCCACACCTTCAATGCTATGGCCTGGCTGCTGAAATAACATCTATTGCATTTTGTTCTGGCCAACGACACCAGTTTATTACAGCTTACGCCAGACATATCGTAGTGACGGGGTTGCATACACCAATGGACACTTCACATGGATTAATTGCCACTAAATTACTGATTATTCATCTTGTGTACAATTTCAGTCTAGGAATAAAGTGTGCATAATACCAAAATAAATCTATACTAAGATTGATCTATTGCAAGTTAAAGAGAAAATATGATAGTTTTGTTTAGTATCAACACGTTTATGATAGTGTGTTCATGAAGTGAAATAATAATAATAATATTAATAATAATAATAATAATAATAATAATAAAAATAATAATACGGATAATTATCTCAGAAGCTGCCTTGAAATCAGTCTACTGTAAAATGTGTCTATGTGATAAGTAATTAGTGAGGAGTAAAGAAGCTGAGGCAAATGATAACAAAAATATATATGAATCAACACACACGGAAAAACATGTGAGAACAGATACATATATATTTCAACCCTTTCATGCCAAGGACGTAACATTGATATATCTGTGCTGGTGGCTGAGGATGCTAGTAAAGTATATAGAGTAAAGGTGTTAATGTAGGATCTGCCCGACTCCTGGACGAAAAGTTTATGTGAAGGTGAACCAAATCGTCCGGAGACAGCATGAATAAAACACAAAATACATCTGACGAAACCAATGGGAGTCAAAACAACACTATTTGTACAACACACCCCATTGCAGATGTGTGTTGCAGCTGCTTTTGTGCTTCTGACGTGAGATTACTGCAATAAACACAACGTGATACAACACTGCAGATGTGTGTTGCAGCTGCTTTTGTGCTTCTGACGTGAGATTACTGCAATAAACACAACGTGATACAACACTGCAGATGTGTGTTGCAGCTGCTTTTGTGCTTCTGACGTGAGATTACTGTAATAAACACAACGTGATACAACAATGCAGATGTGTGTTGCAGCTGCTTTTGTGCTTCTGACGTGAGATTACTGCAATAAACACAACGTGATACAACAATGCAGATGTGTGTTGCAGCTGCTTTTGTGCTTCTGACATGAGATTACTGCAATAAACACAACGTGATACAACAATGCAGCTGTGTGTTGCAGCTGCTGTTGTGCTTCTGCTGTGACATCATTGCAATCAACACGTCGTGATACCTGTGATGTAAGTACCTGATGACATGTAACACCTACAAATGATATCTAGTATTGTATTTTCCCCCCCACCTGTCGATGTTATTCACTATAAGAGCGTCGTGTTATACTGGAGGGGTTAATGAAGGCTGTACTAACCCCTCCGAGTGTAAACGTTGCTCCAGAGATAACTACATACGTCTGGATATACCATGAATCAGCTTATAAAGACGTCGCTGGCTGGTATTGGTAGTTAACAAATTCCAATCAACGTATTCCACCATTTCCCTACGTGTCAACAAGTGGGTTGGTGGAGGGTTAGTGCCCCTCCCCGTAAAATAACTAACTTAAAGACAAACTGCCACCCCTTACGGGATTATGGCGTGTAGCTATAGACAGATAGATAGATAGATAGTATTCCACCATCCAAAATTTTCTCTCACATTTCTGTTAACTCTGTCTCCCGTGACTCAGCCAAATAAATCGTCTGGCGTTGACTGTAACAGAATATCAGAGTTGTGCCAATGGTGAGGGTAATGGCATCAGTATTAACACTTAGGCTCCTATAACTCACTGAACTGAATAAAATCGTCTGGCGTAAGCTGAAACAATACTAGACCTGTCCCAATTATCAGACGGTTAATTTATGGCATCAGTATTAAGAATCACCTTCTATGACACAGCTGAACAAAATCGTCTGGAAGACAGTGCTGGAGAAGACGTGGCCATGACAGAGTTTACTAGAATCCGCTGCTGTCCCCACTCAGTTGCCGCCGCCTCCTCCTGCCTCATACAACCTCGTTACCTGTTCAGTATATATGTCAGTGTGTAATCACCCCTAACTACTTGACAGATAATAACATGTTCAATGGATGGTTTGGTAAGGAAACGCAGATAGCCTAAGATTTTTTCCCCTGTCTGTTTATCTGTCAGCAAATTCTTTTTGTTCCATTAGATGCGTAGAGCCCTACTCAGTCCCAAAATTTACGGCAAAGGTGATCAGCCTCACTCGCCCCTGAATGGCATCATGTGCTCATTAACGCCAATAATTCTTCGGCTGACAATCCTTCCGGGACCTATGAGGCTGGAATGCCTTACCCCACTGGGCCACCAGGCGGCCATCTGGTTATATGGGTACCATTCATCACCATCATCATCATCAGCCACAACAAGTCCACTGTTGATCAAAGGCCTCCCCCAACCTTCTCCACAAATTTCTTGACTGAGCCAATCTTTGCCACGTTTTCCCTGCAAATATCTCTATCTCATCTCTCCACCTCCTGTCTGGACTTTTTCTGCTACGCTTACCATCTCTTGGTGTCCAGTCAGTCAACCTCCTGCTCCATCGGTTATCCATTATTCTTGCTACATGGCCTGCCCACCTCCATTTCTATTCTTTTATCTATCTATATACCTAGCCTGCTTCTCCCAAGGAAAGGGAGGTAGCCGAGACAGGACGACACACTCCCAATTTACTCATCCACTCAAATACATTCATTCGCATCTTAGCCCCAAAGGGGAGAAGGGACACATCCTAACTGCACCACACCGCACGAAGGAGACTTGACGGTCAACTGCACAGTGCAATCAGTGACATCCACAGCAGGGTCCGACAGCAGAGCTGGTTTACCCCTGCCACTTCATAATGGACCCATCCCCTTACCCACACCTGACCTGATCAGCTGATCAGACCAAATGAGGGAGAATATCCCCTCATGGCTGCGTCATCACTTATTCATTCACAATTTCTCTCCATTTATTTCTGTCACGCACAGCCACTCTTCCTTGCTCAACAGACATCCCTCTCGCATCCAGCGCTCTCTTCACACTGTCCATCCATCCTATTCGTTGTCTTCCTCTCAGCCTTACACCTCTCACATCAGATCTAGTTATCTTTTTCATCAATCGCTCATTATCCATTCTCTCCATATGCCCAAACCATCGCAACACCCTCTGCTCAACTCTACCAGCCATCTCTCGAACAACTCCAGTTCTCCTTCGCACTTCATCATTTCGCACTCGATCCATACGCGTCACTCCACACATACTCCTCAGACACCTCATCTCCATTACATTCAAACTTTTCCTCTCTGCTACACCCATATTCCATGTTTCAGCCCCATATAACGCAGTCGGTACCACAACACCCTCATACAGCCTTCTCTTTACATCCATTCTAAGCGAAAGACATCTAAACACTTTTTTCGTTCCTCCCAGCACCTTACCTACTTCATTCATTCTAAACTTCACTTCTGCATCTATTCTTCCATCCACAGCAACATGTGACCCTAAATACTTAAAACACTCTACCTCCTCAAGCAATGCACCACTCAAAACAATAATTCATCCTCCTACCATCTACCAACCTCTTACACTTCATCACTTTACTCTTATTTACTTTCAATCTCCTCCTTTCACACACCCTTCCAAACTCCTTTACCAACTGTCTCAATCTCTCCTCTGAATCAGCCACCAGTGCAGTATCATCCGCAAACAGCAGCTGCTTCAGATTCCACTCTCTGCCATCAACATTCACCAGACTCAGGCCTTCCCTTAACACTCTTGCATTCACCTCTTTTACAACACCATCCATATAAATATTAAACAACTAAGGCGACATCACACATCCCTGCCGCAGCCCCACTCTCACGGGAAACCAATTACTCACAGTATTTCCCACTCTTACACACGCTCTACTATTTACATAAAAACTTTTCACCCCATTTAATAACCTACCATCAAGTCCATACAATCTTAAAACAGTCCGCAAAGCCTCCCAATCAGTTCTATCATACACTTTCTCTAAATCCCTGAACGCCCAAAACACATCCTTGCCTTTCACTAAATACTTTTCACACACTTGTCTCACAGCAAACACCTGATCCACGCATCCCCTCCCTCTCCTAAAGCCACACTGCTCATCACCAATCACTCCCTCTGTACTCTCTCTAACTCTCATAATTAACACTACCATACACCTTACGTACAACACTCAACAGACTTATACCCCTAAAGCTAGTACATTCATACTTATCACCCTTACCTTTATACAACGGGACCACACAAGCACTTGCCCAGTCAACTGGCACCATACCTTTCACAAATCACACATTCAACAATCTTACTAACCAGTCAACAATAGTCACTCTACCAGCCTTCAGGCATTCCACAGCACACCCATCCATACCTGCAGCTTTCCCTTTTTCATCTCCTTTACAGCCTTCTCCACTTCCTCCGTTGTGAGCAATGAATCATTCAACTCTCCCAACACATTTATTCATTGCACCCTTCCATCCACCACAATCTCAGCCTCTTTTATAACTTATAGTCTCCTCTCTCACCCAAGTTGATTTTTTCCTGTTTCTTAAAGATATTCCCAACATTGACCTTTCCATTGCTCTTTGAGAACGGAATAATTTATCTTCCATCTATATTGTCAGTTTCCAGGTCTCACAACCATACGTCATAGCTGGAATTATACATTCGTTATATACTTTTCGTTTCATACAAACTGGCAAGCTACTTTTCACGATGCCTCTATGTTTACCGAAAGCTTTCCATCCAACTGTAATGCGTCTTTTTATTTCGCTATTATGATCTTTCGTTAATTTTACTATTTGTCCCAAGTAATTGTACTCCTCAACTTCTTCATGAATTTCTCCGTTTATTCTGATGACTCTCTTTGGTGTTTGTGAATGAAACATTAATTTTACTCCGGTTCATCTTTAGCCCTACTTTGAGACTTTCTCTTACCATTAATTGCATGTAAATGGTACCCTGGACTCCAGGAAACTGTACTGTAGTAGTTGTTCCCTAGGCAGTCTGGCCGAACAGCCCCGTGCAGGAAACTGTTTGGCTTGTCATCAGCAAATACCTCTATATATTCCTCTTTTGCTTCATCTGAAGATTGCACTGCGTCGAATGAGTGGATGGTGGGCAGAATGAGTGGCAGTATTAATAGACACCAGGTCTGGAGATAATGATACAGCCAGTGGGATAGGACTGAGAAATGCAAAAACCTGAACAATATCAAAACACATCACTGGACTGACGGGTTCATTAATTCTTACCTCCACAAAACATCATCATCATTATCATTATTATTATTTTATTATTTTGTCCAGCTTGGGGTGGTACCTCTGGCAGCAAACCTATCAGTGAAGGGTAAATATAACACGTTCAGTTGGGTCATCTCTGCTACGCTGAATCACTTGGTGTGGAGACAGCCAGAATGACCCGCAAAATATGTCATCTTAGTAATAGTTCTGTTTGTTCTGGCTGGCTCCACACCATTGTATTAAGCTTCAGAAAGACCCCTCGTTGTGAAGGGGTTAATGGAGCCTATATCTAAGCCCTCCAGTTGCCAAAGTCTGCCTCAGCCTGAATAAAATCGTCTGGTGGCAGCAAGAATGATAGTTACCATTGGTCATCGGGTTCAAGAGGTTAAATACACACCCCTACCTGGACTGTCCCTTCAGTTAATTAATTATTGGTTTTACTGAGGCTGCCACAGGACGATTTTCATCAGCACCAGGAGACAAATAACGTGCTGAAGGGGTTGATGGAGACAGATAACGTGCTGAAGGGGTTGATGGACACAGATAACGTGCTGAAAGGGTTGATGGACACATATAACCACGACACTGCACATAGTCTCCCCAAAGCTTGACAAATCGTCCGTAGGTTGCGTCTAACTCCGATGCTACGACAGGTCTCTTCAAGGCTTAATAAAATAGTCTGTAGGTAGCAAGAATAAAATAAAGATGGCATCCTTGGACTGGAGGCGTCAACGAAGACACCACGACGACGCCTCTTACTTTACTCTTGCTACTGATGGATGATTTTTGCTTTGTTCAGGAGAGACTTACTGAATAATTCGTGTCAGCTGCAGCCTTTATTAATTTGGCCACAACAAGAACAAGAAGTCTTCCCGAAGTTCAATAAAATCCTCTGAGCACAGCAAGGACACAACATAATACGTCATCGGAGTGAAGGAGCTAAAATGTCTCCCCTTCTACTTCCCACACTTACATCATGGTACAGCATAATTTTTATTTTTTTTCTGTGATCGACGCAGGGCATAGACTTCACAGCCTACTCCCGAGGCCCAGTAGTCCTCCTACCATACACCTCTACTGTACATGTCACCACTTCGGCGCTAACACCCACCGTCCTTATTGAATACATGCTAGGGCTGTCTCATACAGGACAGGACTGGTGTATTGGTATTAGCGGGGGTATTTTTACGACATGTCGGCGGGTCATCTGGTAGATCAGTAAAGTCTGCTTTGTATGAAATTCAAATCATTAAACTGTTCCCTGCCCCAGTGGGGATTTGAACCTGGGTCCTGAAGGACCGCAGGCCACTTCTCTACCGATTGAGCCACCGCCTCCCCCAGAGCCACCGCCTTCCTTATCTCAGCTTTGGCAATTAATACTGTAGTATTTCTTTTATCTCTGTTATTATCATTTCACTCCGTTAAATGCAAAGTACTCTCCCCTCCACCCCCCCCCTCTCTCTCTGTATAAATAAATATATGTATATTTATGTGTATTTATTTATATATGCACATGTTCACTTGTTTACTTATATAATGTCTCTGTCTCTCAGGTACATAATGATGGGATCAGGTGCCACCCCAAAGCTCTTCCTCCTGGCCACACTCCTGCCTCTGATAGGTAAGTCACTCACTGCCGTGGGTTACTCTTCCTCCTGGCCACACTCCTGCCTCTGATAGGTAAGTCACTCACTGTCGTGGGTTACTCTTCCTCCTGGCCACACTCCTGCCTCTGATAGGTAAGTCACTCACTGCCATGGGTTACTCTTCCTCCTGGCCACACTCCTGCCTCTGATAGGTAAGTCACTCACTGCCGTGGGTTACTCTTCCTCCTGGCCACACTCCTGCCTCTGATAGGTAAGTCACTCACTGCCGTGGGTTAATCTTCCTCCTGGCCACACTCCTGCCTCTGATAGGTAAGTCACTCACTGTCGTGGGTTACTCTTCCTCCTGGCCACACTCCTGCCTCTGATAGGTAAGTCACTCACTGCCGTGGGTTACTCTTCCTCCTGGCCACACTCCTGCCTCTGATAGGTAAGTCACTCACTGCCGTGGGTTACTCTTCCTCCTGGCCACACTCCTGCCTCTGATAGGTAAGTCACTCACTGTCGTGGGGCAGTCGCTGCTGCACGGTGCACCACAACCACCTCCAAAGTGCACAACCTCAATTAAACTCGCACCGACCGGACTTTACGACAAATTTGTTTCCACATTTTGTCCCTGTTCACCTAGCAGTACAAATGGGAACATGGATATAACAATGATTGTTGTGGGTCGTATTCTAGTAGAAGATTGAACAAGCCTTTTGTGTCTGCCTTACTGCCCTCGTGTAGTCGATAGGCATTAACCTAAACTTTGTTATTCGGTGTTACATAAGTCACGGCGCTATGACACCAAGACACTGTGTTCCTTCACTGTGTTCTTGGTTTTCTCCCTATCAAACACCACACTCTTACAATAGATCGTTTACTCTACATTCCCTCCATTTACTCTTATTACCCTACATTCCCTCCATTTACTCATCATCTTATTACTCAACATTCCCTCCATTTACTCATCATCTTATTACCCTACATTCCCTCCATTTACTCATCTTATTACTCTACATTCCCTCCATTTACTCATCATCTTATTACTCTACATTCCCTCCATTTACTCATCTTATTACTCTACATTCCCTCCATTTACTCATCATCTTATTACTCTACATTCCCTCCATTTACTCATCTTATTACCCTACATTCCCTCCATTTACTCATCATCTTATTACCCTACATTCCCTCCATTTACTCATCTTATTACCCTACATTCCCTCCATTTACTCATCTTATTACTCTACATTCCCTCCATTTACTCATCATCTTATTACTCTACATTCCCTCCATTTACTCATCATCTTATTACTCTACATTCCCTCCATTTACTCATCTTATTACTCTACATTCCCTCCATTTACTCATCTTATTACTCTACATTCCCTCCATTTACTCATCATCTTATTACTGTACATTCCCTCCATTTACTCATCTTATTACTCTACATTCCCTCCATTTACTCATCATCTTATTACCCTACATTTTTTACAACAACAGTGTGCTTAATCAATGAGCCACATATCCAGTCACTCATCGTCAAATTTTCTAAACTACAGCTGTAAATTTGGAGATTATGTTCAAATACCCGCACTAGTTTCAATTTCATTGTTAATCAGCGAAAGTTTACTCCTTTCAGAAACTTTGGAGGAGAGAGAGAGAGAGAGAGAGAGAGAGAGAGAGAGAGAGAGAGAGAGAGAGAGAGAGAGAGAGAGAGAGAGAGAGAGAGAGAGAGGTGAAACTTAAATGATAAACACGGAGAAATAACTTCATGAATCTGAACCAGGTCACACGCCTGTGCCAAACGAGAAGTCACAACAAATGTTCTAAAGAAGCTGTCTGGTTTTACTGTGTCAATTATTCGTGAACATCAATAATTATGCTCAACTAATGATATGGTGTATAGTGTGAGGACGCAACAATTGTATCATGAAAATAACACAAACTTCAGTAAGTGGATATCATTTATTTTTTCTATAAATTATTATATAATTCTGCACGTAACTCCTTCAAACAAGTACGATTGCCAATGGCAGACCGAAAAAAGAAAGAAAGAAAAAAAAAGAAACGGGGTCACAGAGTGTGCCCGCAGGGATGTGGGACTGAATAAGCAGGCTGCCAGAGATCGAGGAGTGTGGAGAGCCGCCATTAGGTGACCAAGGCCGACGCATGAAAGGATCCTGGTGCCTTTTGAAAAGCTTCCATACGATACAATCTCGTGATGAGTTTATTCAGCTTAGGAGAGACTCAATCTACAGTGAGTTTTATGATTCATTAATGCTCCCAATGCCCGGGGGCTTTTCTAGGCTAACTATTATTGGAGACTTTCAATCAACGCGAGATTTATTCTTTATTAATGCTCCCAAAGGCCTGAGTCTGTTCTAAGCTGAATATTACTGCCTGTCACCAGTAACCATACACACCAATACGACATAATCAGAGTGAAGAAATTAAGGCGGCAAGGTTTGTATCTGGAATTCGGTGTGAGGATATTATGTATATTCATTCCAGATAACTGATAAATCCATACTTAGAGCGTGGTGTTTTGTAATGATACTTCAGTACGAGGGTGTAATTCACACACTCCGCAACACTCCTGAGTAAAGTGACCTGGTCTGTCATTTGGTGGGTCCGGGTTCAGTTCTTAGGAGGAATACCTGCAATATAAACTTTAGAAAACTCAGCTACAGTAACTCCCCAGCAGACATGGTAACGGTAAGAACAGAATAAAAAGAATAAAAAAAAAAATGAAAACTGAAGAACAAGAACAAAACTATGATAAACAACGACGAGGTCCTGAAAAATTCCCTTTTTCTACGTCCAGTTGATGGCATCCAGCTTAAGACGGACATCTTGTATGGAAAGGGTTGATGTGCAGCATGAAGGATTCTGAGGAAACACAATTTAGCCACAAGAACATTTCCTATGACACAAGAGGGGTAAATGGACAGCTCCAAGGAGACGTAACTCCCTACAAGGACATTTTGATCACACCCAAGTACACATGATAAAAAAAAAAAATCGTGCTGATTATGTACAAAAAATACACCGCGAACGACTTCTTTTTTGTGAACATCCCCGAGCTAGAACCAATGAACTACATACCTCTACAGGACAAGAAGAGATCCTTGGAAAGACCGCTACATCTCTCACCAGAAAAATGCTACCCTGGTGCGCGGTCGAACTGCCAACCCAACGGCCGTGTGAATCAGTGCTACCACTGAGCTATTCTGGCCCCACCCCGAGAGAAGAATGCTTATTGACTGTGTGTTATTGCTTCAACTGCTTGACACATTATGTAAAGCACAGGGTCAGCTCTGTGCAACACTTTATTTTTATCGTGTGTGCAAGAACAATTCACAAAACACATAACTTATCCACCGGCACAGTTATGTGAGGAACCCGGCAACACGAGAGGAAGCAGACGGCAACAGGTGTGAGTGAGCAGGACAGAGGCAGGCGTCACTGCGGCACGCCACACCGCCACTCAATATTAGTGGCATCACCAACTTTACAGCAGTTGGCCCTCCATGGTAAACGACAGCCGCCACTAGCTTCAGACAGCCAGCCCTCACACAGCCAAAATAGACAGACAGTCCCATTTAGACAGGAAAAGAGGGAGTAGGTTTCACCAGTAACGTACCATGCCAAGTTTCGAGTCTGTCGATGAAGAACAAAGGACCAACTAGCTTGCATATGACAGCTGCTATCATCTTCAGACAGCACCCCCTTACACAGCCAGACAGCTCCATTTGTACAGCATGACAACCCTATAGATAGGTTGATGGTTAGTAAAGACTACCCTCAACAGTTTCAGGAGTGACTATATTGAATTAACCAAACAAATAAACAAAAAACTAATGTCTCGTGCCAGCAAAACTTATTACGTGCAATAAAGCCGAACGAAGGGAACCAAAGAACTCATTTACACACACACACACACACACACACACACACACACACACACACACACACACACACACACACACACACACACACACACACACACACACACACACACACACACACACACACACACACACACACACACACACACACACACACACACACACACACACACACACACACACACACACACACACACACACACACACACACACACACACACACACACACACACACACACACACACACACACACACACACACACACACACACACACACACACACACACACACACACACACACACACACACACACACACACACACACACACACACACACACACACACACACACACACACACACACACACACACACACACACACACACACACACACACACACACACACACACACACACACACACACACACACACACACACACACACACACACACACACACACACACACACACACACACACACACACACACACACACACACACACACACACACACACACACACACACACACACACACACACACACACACACACACACACACACACACACACACACACACACACACACACACACACACACACACACACACACACACACACACACACACACACACACACACACACACACACACACACACACACACACACACACACACACACACACACACACACACACACACACACACACACACACACACACACACACACACACACACACACACACACACACACACACACACACACACACACACACACACACACACACACACACACACACACACACACACACACACACACACACACACACACACACACACACACACACACACACACACACACACACACACACACACACACACACACACACACACACACACACACACACACACACACACACACACACACACACACACACACACACACACACACACACACACACACACTGCAGTTTCTTCTCTTAAACACATCTGTCATACCCTCTTCCATTTAAGCATAAGCAAAACCATCCGCCTAACCCTGTACATACATTCAACCCCCAACACATAAACACACACACCCAGCCTCCTACAAACTTCCATCCCCCAGCATACACCAAACTCCCTACATACACCCATCTCCTTACACACACCCAACTACATAAATTATATAGACCCATCTCACTAGACACACCAACCCACCCACCCTTTGCACACTACCATCCCCATACGTTCATCCACTGCCCTACATACACCCATCTCCCTACACAAACCCATCTTCCTACACGCACACACACACACACACACACACACACACACACACACACACACACACACACACACACACACACACACACACACACACACACACACACACACACACACACCTCTATATACATCCATCTCCCTACACAAATCCATCTTCACTCCCATCCCCCTTCCACCTTCCACACCCCCCTCACACACGTATCCCCTCTCCCCACACACACGCCCAAGCTAAAGCACATGCACATCCACACACGCACTCACATTCGCACACACAGCCAGCCACACCGCCAGCCCTCCCTTACTACCGCCCCTCCTGTGGTCATCCTGCCAAAATGCACCACCTTGATAATCCTCCCAGTACTGAATGTCTACGGCGGGTGGAATGGGGTTTACTTAGAGTCGCTAACTGTGAGGTCAGAATCCCAAGTCTGTTGTTTTAGTGGAGGATTGTTAGTACCATCATCACCATAATCATCATCATCATCATCATC
>NC_136965.1:18970671-19215671 GCF_032717465.1 Coenobita brevimanus | reverse complement strand
GTTCCTACCCCTCCCTCTTCCATCCCCATCCTTCTCACACAGTTACCAGATAGATGAATGTTGGCTACTGCTTCGCTTAACACTTGTCTCACATTTGCTATTTCGAAGTGGTGAGCGAGTGTATAACGTGGAACTTTCCCCGGCTGTACAACCACCGACAGACAGTATATCCATTAGGAAAAAAAAATAGTTTAATTTGTGGCTCCTTCAGCCGTGTCTTAGTCATCTACACCAATTTCTTCACGTGGAATTTCAAACTTTTCCCGCAAAGGCCAACTAAGCCTGAATGAACCATAAAGACTGAATGAGGCGGACAAAGTCTGAACACTTCCCCTTAAAGCAGGTAAAACACAGCCGGGGCAAAAAACGGATCCATGGCAACTTTTGAACTCTGGGATTTTCCATATATTTTTTCTAACAATTAAACTCTTAAAGTACCCGGCAGGTCATTAGGGTGTTATCCATCAGAGGCGTGAAAGTCGAGGTGGTGCAGTGAAGTCGCTGGACGAATTTTGTACATTATTTCTGATATTTTCCAGCGGTTCACTTCAGCACTGGGATAACTCTCCCAGCTGCAGTGCTTACCAGATTATTCAGTAATTTCTTCTCCACAAGCTGACTGCCTTAAAATGGCCAAAGTAAAGCGGTAGCAACAAAAATGAATGAAAAACACGTCATCAGACTGAAGCGGTTCCGGTATTTGTCAGGTCATCTGGATGTTTCCATGAGAGGTTTACAGGACAGGGTGGTGGAGTGAAGCGTGTCCGTGTGGAGAGGTGATGTGGTGGTGAGGTGATGTGGTAGTGAGGTGATGTGGTGGTGAGGTGATGTGTGGTGAGGTGATGTGGTGGTGATGTGATGTGTGGTGAAGCATACTGCTGACGTGTAAGGGTCTCGTCACAGTGTGCTGGGAATCCAACATATTCTGATATATTCTGAGTGACGGTGTAGGCCGGGGTAACAGCTGGAAGAACAGCAGCCTCTTTCATAAGGCCAGGTTCCAGATGTTCCGTTTCTAACTGTCGCCTACATTGTGTCTGACACTGAACAACGCAATGCCCAGAACATGACCCACTGAACCGGAATGTTCTTTTCCAGCTTTTACCCCGACCTACACAATTGAAGAACCTGTGTTACAAGATAACCGATTCCGACCTCAGTGTGGCGAGGGTTTAAGCTAGTTTACTTTTCCAGGATAACTGCACTACATTTATACAAGCCCCATCATAAATGATGGTCATCACAGAAAAAATAATAATGTGGACACGTCACATCCTATGTACAGTTTAAACATCAAATGAGCTGAGTAACTGAGTGGCAACTCAGAGAAGGAGTGAGGAAAACGAAGACAGAGAACTCGGAGATGAATTTTTGAGTTCTTCTGGGACTGGATGAAACAGGAATTGTCAAAATGCCTAGTTCAGAAATTTGAGAGATGCCTTTGCTTTGTAACAGACCGACGCAAGATGTTGCTGTTGTTGTTGCTGCTGCTGTTGCTACTGATGATAACTGGAAGAGTAGCCTGTCCCTAGCCTGTTTTACAAACTTGGATATATCCAACTGGGTATATATGTGCTATGTTTTTGGAATGTAGGGCGAGACGTGCATGCAAATACTGCTCTACCTGAGTGAGAAATGACAATCTGAATTATAGCTAAATGTAGGTGTCCGATGCGGACATATTCTTCGAATACTGACATTCAGTGCAAAAGATCCTGTCAAAATTCCCGATCAATTTCCTTCTGATGGACGATTAAATTGTTACATTTTGAACAATGCTGTATTAAGATCCTGGCCGGCTCTAAGGGAAGAAGGGAAGATTAAGTCAGTGGTTGCACGAAGCAAGAAAATACATGAATAATAAAAAGAGGCAAGAGAGAGTTTGGGGTGAGGGTGAAGGATGGGGGGATATTGGTGAAAAGATAACCTGGTAGGGAGAATAGCAGAGGAGGGGGATGTGAAAAAAAGGGGAGAGGCAGGGGATAGTGAATATAAGGAAAGTGATAATGAAAACACCGGCAGAGAGCAGAGAAACCAGGGGCATGAAGAGGAAGTAGAGACGTTACTGGAGGCGGGAAGGGGAAGACACACACTAAGGAGATGGGTATTTAGGAAGACAGAATACTGAGTAGATGGAAAATGGCGAGGATGCATGGTTCGGCAGACGGTAAAAAATATAAAAGGAATTAGAGAGAATGGAATGAAAGTATGACGTCAGGGTAAAGGGGGGAGCCGAGTGTTGGAGATGAGCGAAAAGGGGTTAACTAGTCACCGAAGTAAGACAAAGGGTAAGAAGCTCGCGTTCAGTGTATGCCAAGAGGCAAGAAAGGAGTACTTGTGGAAAAAGAGTGTTTGAGGTAAGAAGCAGGATATCTGTGCTTGAGGGAAGACAACGACATGGAATGAGTGTTTATGGGAAGGGAAGGATAGGTAGTACAAGGGCAAGGTAAGGATGGAAGGGTTGGGCTAAGAAGGGCAAGTTAAGGATGGAGAGGGAAGACACAGGCAGGGTAGGTAAGTACAGGGAAAGAAACGACAGGGAAGAGAAGGGCAGGGTAGGGAAGAAAAGGACGGAACGGAAGAGAAATAGCACGAAATGAGCTTTCTATGGAATGAACCAAGCGGCACAGTTTTGATAATTAACAAGGCAGAAAGAACAACAAGCAGTCTATGTTTCTCACTTTTCTTCTCTCTCCCCCTCTCCCTGTACTCGTTCTTTCATCCTTCCTCACTACACACACTTTCCCTCACTCTCCCAAAGCAGTATAAAGCAACTGTTACTGCCCTCCTCAGCCTCAAACGAGCTCAACCATCTATTTTTTTTTTTTTTTTTTTTTTTTTTTTTTTTTTTTTGCCTATCGACCATTGGGGCCGGAGCCCCTGGTCATTAAGGCAATATATATATATATGTATATATATTGACATATATACACATATATATACGAACATATATATATACATACTTACATACATACACACATCCATGCATATGAACATACACACTTTCATGCACACGTACATATATATATAATAATTTTTATTTTATTATTTTTTTGTAGTTGTATTTTTATTATTTTTATTTATTTTTTAATATTTTTAACCTTATATGACTTATAAACTAAAATACCTAATCTAAAGACCCTAAAACTAACCACCTAACAGACAAATCACTAACCTATACTAAATCTTAAGAGACAAATAACTAGACCTACACTAATGTTAAAAAAGGCCTCGACCAAGAGATCACCATCGACTGCAGATATGTAATGCCTTTCTACATGACATACCTGCACTCATCACCTGGTGACTGTCAGTCAAGGCACAACCTAATATAGGGGACATCAATATATGAAAGGGAACCAGACGAGTCAGGAACATTTCCATATACGTCAGCTGTCGGCCCTAATTAGAATAACTTAAGCAAGATAATATAATGTATTTACATAATTTGTACAAAAAGTGAAGAACCTCGCCCAGCAGACCACCATCGACTGCAAGTGCCCAATACCTTCCTATATTGCACACTTGCACTCATCAGCTGGTGACTGTCAGGCGAGGAATTTGGCTTAATGTAGGGGACATCTATATTAGAAATAGATCAGTGGGAGGAGGAACTATTTAAAATATGTCAACTGTCAACCCTAATTAATATTACAATATATACATATTTACCGTTGATAAAAACCATAACCACACAGTAAAAAAGTCACATCACTCTGATCAGTCCGGTCTCTCTCAAGAAAGCCATCAATTTATCAGTCATAACAATGTCCCCATCACCCAGGATGGTGGAAAGGGTGAAGGGGATGTCTGCTGCGCCGCAGTAATTAATAAGTGAAGCACGTTCACGAATAAATCGCCGACAGCGCAGGATGATATGACTGATAGATAACACCGCATCACAGATGTCACAGTGCGGTGGGAAGCGTCTTTCCATATATGGTTTTATGTGGGTTAAAACGGTGGCATTGAGCCGTAACCGTGCCAACACTTTTTCTTCTAGGCGACTGGGACGGTTGGCAGTGTCCCAGTCGCCTAGGTACGGCTTACAAGTTGGAATATTTAGTCTGGTCCACTGACCTTGCCACAGAAGATTTATTGATTTCTTTCCGAGAGAGAGACTCGACCGCAGATCACGAGGAACGTCCCAAGTCTCCTCGAGCTCTACAGCCGACTTTGCAAGTAAGTCAGCCTGCTCATTGCCGTAGATACGACAATGACCAGGCACCCAGATCAGCGTGAATGACTTGTTGCATGAATGCAACTTATTAACGATGCGGCCCTGGATCTCGTGAGAGTCCGTAGTACAAGATGCAATTGCCTGAAGGGCTGATTTTGAATCTGAAAATATGACAAATGAGTCATGTCTAGAATTGAGAGCATAGTCTATGGCTTTGTCAATAGCAAAAGTTCTGAAGTAAACACAGATGTATGAGTCGGCAACCGATACCTGAGGGCACATTCAGTCGACCACACACTTGCACCCACACATTCACTCGACTTGGAGCCGTCGGTGTACAATTGATGGGACCCCAAGTGACGAACAATGATCTTACGAAACAAGTGGTGGACCTCCGCCTCCGGCGCCTTGGCCTTTGGTGCTGGGAGCCATGTGACATCGACTGTAAAGCCGGGTGGCTCCCAAGGCGCTATATTTTTAAGCACCAACTTGTCACAGTCACTGGGGTCCACATCAAGCTCCTGAGTCAGTAAGTGGAGGCGAGCGGCAAGTGGCCGACGCACCCCCCGCAGAAGGTGGTGGTATTGACACAGGGGGGTACAGGCCACATTGCCGATATTACATTTCCTAAATGTCCTTACACCATAGGACAAGGCCAGGTGGTCACGGCGAATACGGAGGAGGCACATTCGCCTCCACTTCCATACGAGCTACACGGGTACACCGGACAGCTCCAAGACACATTCGCAAACATTTATTCTGCAACACATCCAATCCTTTCAGAGTGGCATCGGATGCCGAGCCATACACCTGTGCGCCATAGTCTAGCTTCGATCGAATAAGGGACTTATACACCATTAATAAAGATTTTCTGTCGGCACCCCAGGTAGTACCCGCTAGGTACTTGAGGACATTTAACGGTTTATCACAACGAGCAAGCAAAGTATTAACGTGAAGTTTAAAATTCATTCTACGATCAAAATGTATTCCTAAAAATTTTACAGAATTTTGAAAAGGTACCGCCTGATTATCCAAAGTTAAGCACAAATTAGGTACGTTACGATTAGTGAAAACTATAGCGGCACACTTACGTACGGAAAACTTAAATCCCCACTGCAAGGCCCATTGGTGGACGGAGTCAAGGGCTGCTTGAATCCGCCCAGCCGAAAATTGTGCATTACGGGAAGAGTGCCATATTGCACAATCGTCAGCGTAGAGTGAGTATTTAAGATTCCTCGGGATGGGAGCTGATGACAGAATATCATTGATCATAATACTAAATAAAGTAGGACTAAGCACACTTCCCTGCGGCACCCCGTTTCCTGGATAAATATATCCGATGTTACGTTACGGGGCAATTTGACAGAGAAAGTTCTGTCCCTTAAGAAATTTGAAATAAAAACAGGCAAATTTCCTCTTAAACCATAAGCATAGAGCTTCATTAGTATACCGTGTCGCCATGTCATGTCATAGGCTTTATGGATGTCCAAGAACACCCCTATCATGAATTCTTTATTGGCAAATGCCTCTGCAATACAATGCTCCAAATTCATTAAATGATCTAGTGAACTTCTGTATTTACGGAAGCCACATTGTTGATCATTTAACAAGTTCTTCGACTCTAAAACAAAAAGAAGCCTATTGTTAACCATACGTTCCATGACCTTACATAGACAAGAAGTCAACACAATAGGACGAAATGAAGTGGGATTCATAAGACGACCAGCCTCTTTGGGTATCGGTATGACGTGCGCAAAGTGCCATGAGTTTGGGAACGTTCGAGACGCCCAAATCTCATTGTACAATGCTAACATCTTAATCAGGTTGTCCTGATTAAGATGCTGGATCATACCGTACGTGATGGTGTCTGGTCCAGGGCTGGTGTCTTTACAGGATTTAAGGGCAAGGAGCAGTTCATCTAGCGTAAACTCTTGGTTGTACGGGGAGTTTACGTCTTCTGTGGCAAAGTCTAATATCTGTAGCTCAGCCGTGCGTTTATGATGTTGGAAACGCGGGTCATAATTGGCTGAGCTACTTACATGAGAAAAACTCCTGGCGAGGATGTTAGCAACGTCCACGGGCTCGTCATAGATGTTATTATTCACCTGAAGGGTGGTGACTGGGAAATATGGGCCTTTATTATTTAATATTCTTATGGTGGACCAGACTTTACGTAATGGTGTTGTACGAGTCACCGTGGACACAAAGGACCGCCAGGAGTCACGTTTGGCCCTTCTTATTATTCTCCTTGCCTCAGCCCGTGCCTGTTTGTATGCAATAAAATTTTCCTCAGTGGGCTGACTATCAAAAATCCTGTATCTCCTATTGCGTTTTCTTAATGCTTGTCGGCAATCCGGCGTCCACCAATGTGCTCTATGCTTCGCATGAACTGTAGAAGTCTTGGGAATAGCAGCCTCAGCTGCGTGTAATATGGAAGTAGTTATATTTTCGACCTTAACGTCTATGGTCTCCCCAGATATATCTAAATTGGCGATCCTTGAGAAGGATCCCCAATCTGCTTTCTTATAGTTAAATTTTGGAGGTGGAGGGTCCGAAATGATGTCGCGTGTATAAGAAAGACAGATGGGTAAATGATCACTTCCCAAGGAGTCGTCGTAAGGGTCCCATGAGAGATCTTGATGTATACCAGGGAGGCCAAAGATAAGTCAATGGCCGAAAAGTTACCAGTACGATCATCTACACGAGTCGCTCTACCATCGTTCAGAAGACAGAGGTTGGACTGTAGTATTAGGTCGGCTACTTGCTCCCCACGACCATCAATCCTCAAGCTACCCCATTGATAGTGATGGGCGTTAAAATCGCCCAACACTAACTTATTCCCATGGAGATGTTCCACTAGTGAATTTAAAGCATCACTATCAATGGGGCCATGTGGAGGACAGTACAGAGAGCAAATAGACAGATACGTGTTATTAAATTTTACTCTGCACGCGACAGCTTCCAGAGTAGAATTTAGAATCACTTCCGTTTGTGGGTGTGATTTGTGTGTGTATATGGCAACTCCGTGACCTTCATATCTTCTATACGAGTGATAGTGTCTGAACTGTGGAGGATCAGGGTGATCCTCCAGGCGCGTCTCCTGTAAACAAACAACGTCTGGCCTGTGTATAGAAAGCAAGATTGCTATATTGTGTAACTTATTCCCAATACCTCTACAATTCCACTGTAATACAGTGAAAGCGACGGTTTAAGATTTTCGTTGGGGGCCAGTGTGCTTTGTCTTTTTTTGTCTCCCGCCGGCAGGCGAGCGACTACCGGGGGACCTATCCCGGTGCTTGTTTGTGGAGATCTCCATAGTCTCATCAATAACGAGGCTCCCAGATTCCATCGAGGAAGAGCTATTCTTTCTCTCCCTCGCTGGACCAGGAGCGAGAAGGACATGAGGACGTGACTGTTTGGTGAGGGTGGTCAAGTTAATTTTATCTGACTTGTCAGGCTTCTGTTTTGACCGCACTGACTGCAAAGGAGCAGCGGCAGCCTGAGAGTATGAAGTGGCAATAGGGATGTCTGTCAGAGAGTTGGAACGTACAGGAGGCTTAGACTGAGAGGTAGGGCGTGGGGCATGTGGAGCGAATGTTAGGTCAGTCTGTGTCTCAACGGTGCACATCACGGGACGGGACACAACCGCCGATGCATAGGAGATATTAGGCTTGGGAGTTGCATGCAACTCCTTCACCTTCTTCCTAGCATCGTAGAAGGAAATGCCCTGTGTTGCTTTTACCGTGCAGACCTCCTTCTCCTCCTTCCACTTGGGACAAGCCCTCGAGGAAGTGGAGTGAGCATCCTTGCAGTGAAAGCAGCACTCAGTCTCGGATGTACAGTTGTCAGCAGAGTGACCTACAGTCGCACACTTGCCACACACGACGTTGGAAGCCCGACAAGCCTTTTCGTGGTGTCCATAGAGCTGACATTTTGAACAACGAAGGGGTTTGGGATGTATGGTCTAACATTTACAATTTCGTATCCAACCTTCACATTGGCTGGAAGAGATACTTTGCCAAAAGTGAGAACAACTGTTGCGGTCTTCGTCCTTATGCCTTCCGAATATCTTGTGATGAATCTGGCCTCTATTACATCTTGCTGAGCAAGTTCCTGTACGATTTCTTCCTCCTCCATAAGCACAAGATCCCTGCAGGTGATAACACCCTTGCAGGAATTCATGGCGTGCGGGATCGTTGTTTGGACATCGTGACAGTGGAACTTCCTCAGTTTCAGCAAATCCTTGACCTGGGCAGAATTTATGGTTTTTACGAGAAGGTCTCCACTCGCAAGTTTTTTCACTTGTTCCACCTCACCTGCACACCCATCAATCACCTTCTTGATGATGAAGGGATTGAGGCTGGACAGGGGAGTAGAACCAACCGCATGAATCAGGACGAAAGAGGCATTGTTTGCTTGAATGTCAAGGCGGGTACGTGTCTGGGGCCGTTCAGTCTGGGGGTAGTCAGTCCGTGAGACAGTCGGGGGTCGGTCAGGACTACCTCCCTCCCTGAAGGGGAGGGAGGCAGCAGTGGCGTCCGCCATAGTTACCACTTCCCCCGTGAGGGGGAAGTGGGAAGAGAGAGAATTGCCCGGGGAACACACACCTAATCTGAGATTACCCTCTCAAACCACTCTCGGGAGGACGCGCCCGTGTGTAACTCACACCCCAGAGCGATCAGTGGGGGGTACACTCCAGAGGTGAGTAAGCAAAGGCAATCTCAGGAAACAGATATAGACACTTACTATATCTCTAAAGGGCTGGGAGGAGAATTAGTACTAGCTAACCTAACTTTATTGAAAAACGCCCTAGTGGCGGAGAAAACAAAGCTAAAGCCGGTGAGGCAACCCTGCAGCTAGAGGAGAGCCAGAGAAACACGTCTGCACACTCCACGACCATGCATCAAAGTCCCTCAACCATCAAGTCCTTCAGGCTGATTTTATAACGCTCCTTCCACCACCACCACCACTGCTGTTTCCACACACGTCCACCAGATGGCTCACACCCACCTTGTAAACAAACACCCATACATACCAAGTTTTTATATGTGATGTAAATTTTAGTTTCTTTGGACTAATATTTGTAAAAATGATTATTTGTACAAGCAAATATCTGTGGACCTAGATTTGTAAATATGACGAATCTATATATGAAAATTTGTGTACGTGGAAAACTTCTTTGAGCGACTAGGTGCTTCTGTGTGTGAAAGTTGTTTAGTTTTATTAGCGTACTTTTGTGAGCATCAGATTTTATAAACGCAAGTTGCACATTTATCAATTTTGGTACAAACGAATTTATTGCGTAAAATTATGTACCTACCTATTTGTAAACTAACTCCATTGCACATAACGGTGTGTGTGTGTGTGTGTGTGTGTGTGTGTGTGTGTGTGTGTGTGTAAATATTTAGTTGTTTTAACTTGGTGGACCTTCTTTTGTTAACATGAGTTTTTATATATATAGGTATGTACGGTATTTTATTTTTTTAATAACAGAACGGAGGAAGGAAAAACAAATGAGTAAAAAAAAAATAAGCCATACACCAGATTACTGGTGTCCTCTGTTCATAAAATATCTATAACAGTTAGACTTGAACAGTTGTGGGTTGAAATTTGGAGGGAAACAACTCTGGGGAAGCGAGTTCCAGAGAGATGCAGTTCGGGGAATGAAAGAATTCTGATAGGCAGAAGTTCTGCAATATGGCTGAGTGACATTCCAGTCATGAGCGCAACCAGATGCCCGTGTAGCACGAGGGAAGGCATGGACAGGTGGCACCTGACTCATTCTATACACATGGCCAAGCTGTGTGTAATATAGATCCACTAAATTGACGTTGCTAGTGTTACCAACAGCACTGCTGAAAATGAAAGTGGTTAACCAGGCCTGTTTTTCTTTTTTATATCCTTATTTGCAGACTCTTTAAGGGTTTAATGTATTAAACCTTGGTATACCCATAAACCCTGGCCACGTTTAATTGCATAATAATAATAGGGGTAAGACGGCTGGCAGGATGAATCAGAATCAGCAATACACTCAGTGTTAATGTATGGCAGGCGTTAAATAGTCTGTTTTATTGTCAGACGCCTTAATCCCGTAAAGGGAGGCCACAAACAGATCGCCTCCATGTCACCGTGTCCTCCGCCATTTCACTGCCCTGTTCCCAGCTCACACCCCCTTCCCTCATATACCTCTCCACTCCGTCCCTCCGTCTCATCCTTGTCCTCCCCTTCCCAGCTGGAATGACAAGGTTAGTTGCTCAAAGTGAAACTGTGTTCTTTTAAACAACTTGAGAAAAACGTCATCTTAAGTATTGTTCTGCGTAAAATGACAAAAGGTTAATGTAGTGAGTGCAATGGAAATGTAAGCAACTAGAACACAACTGGAAACAAACGTGTACCAGTTGTTAGTGGCATCGGGCTGGCTGCTGCAACGCAAGGCTTTATTCTAATTGACATTTTAGGATTCGCAGCACAGTCTTCTTAGTGATTTATTACCTGTTAGATAATGATATCTATATAATTATAGGTACGCACAATTTGCCTCCGTTCCGTTCAAGGGAATATTAACCCCTTCATTCCGATGATGTACTTGTCGTAAAAGACTTTGTAGTTACTTGTAGTGGAGTTTTCTATATATTAGACTTGTGGTCGAGCGGTTATCATACTGGAGTAGCTTCGTGAGTAGCTAATCTTCTTTCCCATTTGTCGTGTAGTGACAGGAGAGGTAAAGAATAGTATGGGACTATTTTTATTTGTCTTAGAAATATTAACAAGTCTCTCACACAGAGCGAAGTATAAAGTAAGAGTCCCGCTAGCTATCTCCTGTCTTGCTCTCTCAGTCTCTCTCTCAAGTTGCTAAGCCCTTTCTCCTTCTGACCTGCCTGTTCTAAGGCCTGTCTCCTTCTGAGCTCTCTTTCCTAAATTCTGGTGTAGCAGGGGTGTGTCACGTGTGTTCCTTGTGAGTGGAAAGTTCTAGAAGCCTGTGTGTGAGTATGTGTGTATGTGTGTGTATGGTCACTAGGCGCTGTTGTGTGCCTATAAAGCATTCCTTGAGTTAAGAGTGTGTAAGCATGTTTGTGTATGTTTGTTTAAGCCTTTAATATTACCAATTCTTTTTGGCTCTCTTCTACCAATCAGTGAGGGCTCTGAAGTTATTTCCTCTATGAATTCATTATCAAAGTCTATTCCATTCATTTGTGGGAGTATAGTTATGTTCTCAGCTCTCATGGATCTTAAGCCCAGTAACATATGAGCTTTAATTGCTAAGTTTTCAACGATATAGAAAAATGCAGAGAATGGTCTCGTAGTTTCTGTGAAACTGAGATTTAATCTTATCATACCCTTCACTGTAATCTCTTGTCCATCTACTGTGTATAAATCTAAATCAGCTTCATCCAGAAAAGTTACTTTCTTTTTATTTTTAAGGATTCTATTTAGTTCTTCATGTGTTATTAAGTTCACTGGAGAGCCTGTATCTAAAAATAAGGAAACGTTTTGATCCTCACATACAGCTGGTATCAAGATACACTCATTTCCCAAAATGCCTCCTATGTGAAGTTTAGCCTTGTTCTTCTTTACGTTTGTTCGTTTTTTGTCATGACCTGGTCTTCCCCCGATTTGAACATAGACACAATTTTTTCTACTGTTTTGCAATCACTAGTCCAGTGCCCTTGGTATCTATGATGCCTACAGTAAGGACCAAATCCTTGTGTCTTTTGTTTATCCTCTTTTGCCTTGATAAAGCATTCCTTGAGTTAAGAGTGTGTAAGCATGTTTAGCATTGCTCGATTCTTGCAGACACAATACCTTCTCATCATCTGACTCCCTGCTTCTATCTGTCTCTCTATCTATCTATTTATCTATCTATCTATTATGCCAAAAGGTTTTACTCAGCCTTTTAGACACTTTTTGAACCGAAAATGTGATATAAAGCAAAGAATAAAACTTTACTACAGGAACTCTTACCCAAGGTTATTAAAATCGCTTTGAGATGGTAAGATTGACATGGAAAATGCGTCATCGGATTGAAGAAAATTAGAAGTAATGTGCAGCATAAATCGCTAAGGAAGAGGTGATACGAAATTCCAGAGCCATTTAGAATACAGCCTTGCGAACCACAAACGGAAGACGTAATACCAGTACAGGTGGAGGCAGGAGACAGAGGATTAAGACGTGTACAGAGAGGCTAAGGAGTCGTTACCAGAGCACGGTCATGGAAACACTGGCAGTATTATGAAATTTTGCTCCTATACTCCGGTTTTTTAAATCGAGGCGAAGATGAACTTGAGAGATTGGTGATTACTGGCTGAATGCAACATTACTTCATAATCCAGCATTATTAACTGACAACAAATATCTGAGGGGGAAATTAGGGCTAGTAAATATTTTTTGGACATGTTGCATACAGCCAGTCATCATCAACCTGTCAAGTGCATCTTCGCCTCAATAAAAAAATGGAGTATAGTGACGCATTTTTGAGCATTATTATCTCTGACCATGAAGGTTTATTTAGCTTAGGAGGGATTACTGGCAGTGGGTTATCTGTAAACAATTTCATACAATACAGGAGGGATTATTGGCAGTGGGTTATCTGTCAACAATTTCATACAATACAGGAGGGATTACTGGCAGTGGGTTATCTGTAAACAATTTCATACAATACAGGAGGGATTACTGGCAGTGGGTTATCTGTAAACAATTTCATACAATACAGGAGGGATTACTGGCAGTGGGTTATCTGTAAACAATGTCATACAATACAGGAGGGATTACTGGCAGAGGGCAATCTGTAAACAATTCTCTTGCTTTGGGGGATTTTTAGCCACTGAAAGGTGTGATACGTCCTTCCTTTCATCGTTCACTATTAGGACGCACTTTCGAGGCTCAGTCAAAGCATCTGCAAACAGGGAGACTATTTTTTCCCTGACGTGCCCAGTGCGGCATATCATTCTTCACGAGAGGAAATTGATAATGACAAAGGCAGGATGTTGAGAGTCTGAGCCTCATAAATTCATGACGATAATTTATTCGGTATTAATCTTATTCGCCTTGTACAAACCTGGGATGTTCAGGGTCTGGCTCTATTTAAACTGCTTAAGTATGGTGCAGATATCCATGAACGCGTTGTTAGTCCATCCATCTATCCATCATCCAGTTTTTTCTTTTTCTTTTTTTTCCAACAGAAGTGTAGGGGCCTGAGGCTAGGCTACTTACTCTACCGAGTCATGGCGAGTGACTACTTTCTGAGGGGCACTGTATGAGCAATAAACCCACACTACACTGACGATACAAACAATATATTCCATAATCGTCATTACATTCTGAACAGTTGATAGTTAAGCCTGACCCTATAAAAGCTGCCAAAGTTAACACAGTGCAGGTGCGGATATTAAGACCAAAAACCGTGAAAAGTGGCCCGAAGGATCACAGTATCTTATCCTTAATGACAATTACCTGAACCCGGCAACTTCCTCACACACCAACCCTCAACTTCCTCACCCCCACCCTGGACCAAGTTGGCTGCCTGGGACACAACACCAGCTGCTCATACTTGCACGACTTCAGGCTTTACGGTTTATATGACATTCCAGTTTCTGTCTTCAGTGTTTTCAGGCTCTGTCTTTAGCTTGGTCTTTGTTAGTAACTTCAGTAATGAAGCCCTTCTTTGAGATGAGTTATTTCCCTTTCCAAAGCATAGCCCTGTTTCCACTAATTACTGAAGTGCTTTATATTTTAGTTCTTATATGAAGATATAACAAAAGTCTTTATCTTAAAATCAGAACAATATAAATATATCCAAGACTCCATGTTACACACACGATACTGTCCAGGGTCACAGGATCAGTCCTTAACAGAGAGAGACGCAAGTTACTCCCTTCACTCCAGTGACGTGTTGTTCTTATTCTTGCTCCTTTCAACCAACTTTATTCAGCTCAGGAGACACTTGGAAATGGAGACGTTAAATGTGGCCTTTATTAACCTTTTCATTATTAGAGGTATGTCCTAGGTGCAGTCAAGCCGTCTGTGGCTGGCGAGAATTTTAAAGTCATCGGACTGAAGAGATTAACTTATCAATGCCTAGGTCTGGTCCCCGTCCCGTCCAGTACAGGTGTAGGTAACACTACAAATAAATGGCCAAGGAAAGGCGTCATGAAGTGTCCTGTGCCAACGGAAGTACGGCTGACTGGTTGGTCGTCTGGTCAGGTAGGGAGGCTCCTCACCACCCCTTCCTTACCATGTGGAATTGTATATAGCATGTTCATAGCCACTTATAGTTTACCTTAGTTATATATTAAGTCCAAAGCGAAATAAAAAAAATGGTATAGAGGATATAAAAGGAAACATCAGGGTAAAAGTCAAGCTCCATCGCCCAGGAAAGCTTGTTAAAAGATGTTTACGTCAGACAATACGGTTCACTGGCTCAGAAAAGACGTGGATTTTGATGTCAGCCAAAGACGTATTTTTAAAATCCTATTCTTCTTATCTCCAGACGATTTTATTCACAGTAGGATAGATGCTTCGAACCCCTTCAATACGAGACGCTTTTCCTACTTAAATATAGACTATCGTTGGAAGCAAGACTCCGACAGAAAACGCGTTATAGCAGTGAAGGAGTTACCGTGCTAAAAAGACAACCACATCATGGCTGGGAGTCTTTTTTTTGTCTTTTTTAGTGCTGGCTAACACCAGACAATTTTCTTAAGCTAAGGCTGAGCTATAAGAGCCTATGACATGTAAGTATAGGTTGCCTGGCTCCTTCCTCAGCAGGGATGTGGGTTAACTTCATGATGCAAGTTTACACCCCTCCAGCCCCCTCCCCCTCCCCGAACGTGTCCTGGCCCCACACCCCGCCGGCTTCATCAACCATGTAATTACTCTGCACCTGAAAAAATTAATACCCGAACTTTTACCAAGGCGGCCTAATAAGCCAGCGGTGTGGGGGGGGGAGGGGTAATATTCCTTCACCTTAACCTGCAACAGATTTTCATCCTTTTGCAGTTTATTTCACGTAACTCATTTGCAGAATAAGACAATATTACGAAAAAATTACCTTGAGCAAATAAGAGCATTTGCCTAACAAGCTGTGTGTAAATAACGTAGACAATATTATAGATGCTGGAGGGGGACGCCTTCATGTAGTGGCATCGATATAACGGGACAGCTTAACTGCCTGGTTACGTAAACGTCCACAAACTACCGAAACTTCCCTGTCCCCCGAAAAAGGGCAGTTTAAGCCTGCAGTCCACCTGGTTCACGTTTCAGATGAGCCTGGGACCACACCACTAAAAATATTAAGAAAAGAGACAACACAAATAGCAATAAACTGCAAAACCAAGAGAATCAGTCAGTGTTTCACTATGGATCTGATACCATGATTCAAGATGGTGATTTACGAGAACGAGTAGGGAGTACGACCCTTTCAGTAAGAAGGGTAACAAATGCAAAGATAAAGGAACAACAAAATCTAGGAAAGCAAGGGATGCAGCCAATGATTCCCCCTTAAGGCTGATGCCAGGATACCATAGTATTATTTTCACTGTTCCTTGAGAGAGTGAGATTATTTTAGGAAGGAGCCGTTGAGGAAAAACGGAAAAATGTATGTAAAAAAAAAAATACAAATTTCCTACATATAATAGATACGGTTAGGAAATTTTCGTGAACAAGTAAAACCATATGAACAGAAGCCGTGTGATTCGAAGCCTCAGTGCAATGGCGGGAGAACAATTATGGAAGAGAGGAGAGGACTACGGAAACCTGGAAATACAGCATCAGAATCAGCCTGTATTTCGACCTACATCTGATACAGAGATTTCGTTGAGTAAGAGTGATCCAAAGTTTTAGTGTGGTGTGCAGAGAGGCTGGCCCCTGCGACTATCACGTATATAAAACTAGATAACAAACCCTAGAGACAAATATACTGCATAACCTCCCTCCCTGGAACCCACATAAGGATAAGATGGACAGTTTTCTGCGTGAACAGAATATTTCATTAAGATGCCCTCATGTCATAACAATATTACCACACCGAAAGACGTGGGGGGAGGGGGGGGAAGGGGGATATACAAAACAGGAGCCTTGCCACAAACATCCCCCTCCATCAGCGACCCGGGTACGATTTAGGTATTTCCATGAGCGAGTAGGATCATTTGACTAAGTACCCTTGAGACCCAAAGCCTCAGTGTAGTGGCCAGACCTACGAAATAACAAAACCTAGACCACAATCCGCCCATAATTCCCTCGAGAACACATACCGCAAGACGATCTGGACACATATATGACTGGGGAGGATCACTTCGATGTGGAAAAGAACAGATAAGGAGAACGAACTGCAAGACCTGGACAACAACAACAATAACAACAACAACAATACTACCACCACCACAAACAACAACAATAACAACAACAACAGAACCCTTCTCTGTATCACCCTAAAACAGGTATGCCAGGTGTGGTCTGGCCATTACGATTTGGACACATCGATGAGCGAGTGGGATCACTGGACTAAGAAGGCCCGTGATCCTAAGCCTCAGTGTGATGGCCAGTGAGAGAGGGTGACCCTTGCCGCTGCCACTGCCAACAAGCCCTGGCCGTCGTGCCTAAGCCAAGCCTTCATTACGCTCACCCATTATGCAAATGTCTATCCCTTGATATGGCGTATGGCTGACAAAATCTGTGAGAAATGTTGGGAGTTTGGGACCTCCGCTGCCCGCTACGTCCTCCTCCTGCAGGCTAATGACAGGAGAGGGAGGGAAAGGCTTGGAAGAAGGGGGAGAGAGGGAGGAAAGAGGAAGGTGAGAGGAATGGGAGGGGAGTTTGGAGAACACAATGAGTGTGCTAATGGTGGTGGTGGAGGCCGGTTCACAACATATTTATTATTTTCTAGTTTTTCCATTAATCTTACTTCACTAGAACTGAGGTGAAGTACGTCATCGGCTTGAAGTGGTTAATAGCGTCACTCAGCATAGCTTTATGAAGCAGGCTGGCATTATTGCATCACAGAGTATAGCATGACCACCCCCACAACAATATCACTACACAGATAAGCATGATTCTGCGTACTTTACCTACGCACCACAGTATAATTCCCCACAGCTGTACCAAACCGCCTCAGCCCAGTCTGTACCAAACGTTTTCATCACTCAGTGTCATCTCGTGACGGTATCGTATCATATCACACACATCCTCATCACCACACACTCCATACATCCTCACCACACACTATCGCCACAAATCATCACTGCACAAGCCCATACAACACACACCTTTAAGACAAACACTTTCATCTCACCACACATCCTCACATTCACCACACAACTCCCATGGCCTGGCATAAGCTGGCCACTTCATCACATCACACGATCTCTGGTTCCTTATTGATCACCCCACACCCTCACCACACACCTACTGACACCCTCACCTCACCACACACCTACTGACACCCTCACCTCACCACACACCTACTGACACCCTCACCTCACCACACACCTACTCACACCCTCACCTCACCACACACCTACTCACACCCTCACCTCACCACACACCTACTCACACCCTCACCTCACCACACACCTACTCACACCCTCACCTCACCACACACCTACTCACACCCTCACCTCACCACACGCCTACTCACACCCTCACCTCACCACACAGCTTCACCAGCCTGGCCTGAACTCGCCACTGCACTTCAACAGGTCACTGGCCTCATATTCATCACCACACACCCTCACCTTCCCTCATATTCATCACACTAAGCCACTCTCTGATAATATAATGTCGCCTTAGCGCGCGCGCGCACACACACACACACACACACACACACACACACACACACACACACACACACACACACACACACACACACACGCCGTCGAACAAAATATATGAAGAGTAAATGCTTTTAAATGTTTCAGAATTATTTAAAACCACACAGCCATCCCGACACACAGAAGAGTGAGAGTATTAATACCGTGTTTGGGGTCCAACACTTTCATCAGCCTCTACACACCTTTGTGACAGCTTTACCACGCCAAGGTGGCTGGAGGCCCATATTTTTTTACATTAATTTATGTAACACATGTAGTTGTATCCTGTCTGCTGTAGCCTACATTGCACAATGTAGTCAGCAACCATACTTAAAGGTCAGACATGTTCTACAGTCATCATATGGTGAAGAAATGATATTGAAAAACTGAGGTTTTGTCCACACCTTCACCCTCACAGCTGTAATAATACTGCCCTAAAAATATTTAATCTTGACTACCCTGAGGTGGTAATCGGACATGTTCTGACATATCATCCAATCGTACTGATCGAAATGCATACTGGAAGGACAGAGTGGCCTAATGAAACGCGTAGTTGTTTTTACAGGTCTATTCCGACTTTCTTTAACTAGCAGTCTGTGCCAGAATTTGTCAGATTCCAAGCAGCGTCAACATGCCCTTGAAGCCCTAGTGACCAGCATTAAACTTCTACTTCTAGCCTTTATTTTTTCTTTCTTTGTAGTGTTTCCTTTGTCTTTCCCCAGGCGTTTTTTTTTTTTCCCTTCTTGATCCTTTCCTACTTATCGCCAGGTTGAACAGGCTACACTTCCATACATCACTACCTCACAGTTTCAAGACCCACACAGACTGCACAAACAGGTTCAAGGTTGTGCCCATATGAGAGGGTGGGACAATGTGAAAAGCCACAGAGCTATGGTACACGGGGTTAGCGTGTGGATGGACTGAAAGGTGAGTAGGGGTGAGGGAGGCAGGAAAGTGAGGGTACGTTATGGTAAATTGGGATAAAGGGGGATGCAGAAGGATTGGATAGTGAAGTGTGTGTGTGTGTGTGTGTGTGTGTGTGTGTGTGTGTGTGTGTGTGTGTAGGAGAGGGGCAAAAGGGAATGGGTGAGGGGAAGGCGGCAGAGTCATGGGGCAAACGAAGGATGGGGGGGAGGGGATAGAGATGAGAGGAGGGGTCGGAAGGAAACAAGTGAGGGAGACGGGGTGGGGGAACCAACTGGTGGGGAACAAGGAAGTGGCAAAGGAGGGGGTGTCCTAGAGTAAGGGGCTTCATCATAATTATGTCTTGGAAAAAAAATAATAAATCCTCTTTTTTGTAGTATAACTGATTCGTATTTTAGGAGCTCTTAAGACGAAGGTTGGACGACGCTAATTAATTTTGGCCAAGGACGAGATACTCATAAATCAGCTGAGAAGAAGGGGAATCCTGGAGGGATTTTACCTGCATAATTACATTCTTGACTCGGCTGCTGTTCTGTTTGCTGATATGAAACAGATGTTTTCCTCCAAAGTTGTTTTTTATTAGAACAGTTTGTTTGGAATATACGTGCAAAGCCACTTATCCATTTCAGTGCGACTTATCATTCTCTTCCTGTCACCGCCATATGGTTTATTTCAGCTTAACCCTCCAAACCCCGGCTTGCTGCGCATAGGATTATTTGGATAAGGTAGCCTACTTAGCGTACTGGCTTTCGTATGCTGGCCCATAGTCGCCAAACTCACAAGTCAACACCTTTGGGCTCCTCCATAACAAGTTTTTGAAAATGTACACCGTCACTACTGAGCGTGTGGCTCTAGGAGACAGAGAAACATCTTTGTAAAGCAGTTATAAGACACAATACTCTCTCTCTCTCTCTCTCTCTCTCTCTCTCTCTCTCTCTCTCTCTCTCTCTCTCGCCTATTTATGTATCCATTTGTGATTATACAGGGTTTGTGTTAAAGTTGAAATTCACTTGGACACGTGTGTGTGTGTGTGTGTGTGTGTGTGTGTGTGTGTGTGTGTGTGTGTGTGTGTGTGTGTGTGTGTGTGTGTGTGTGTGTGTGTGTGTGTGTGTGTGTGTGTGTGTGTGTGTGTGTGTGTGTGTGTGTGTGTGTGTGTGTGTGTGTGTGTGTGTGTGTGTGTGTGTGTGTGTGTGTGTGTGTGTGTGTGTGTGTGTGCAGCAGTATATCAAGCTGGTTCACTTAACAGCCTGTCACACAGACACAGTCAATCCATCCCTCCCGACACGTCCCCTCTCTTTTTTACCCATTCTCTGCTCCCATTTATTTTTAGAAGACTTCTCTAGACTTGCTACGGTTATATTTTTAACTAATTGTTGAGTTAAGAATCCGAACAACAAGTCTGTGTGCTTATATATATTATATAAGAAAAGTCACTTTCATTATCTCTCTCTCTCTCTCTCTCTCTCTCTCTCTCTGCGACGTATATTAAAAAAAAAAATAGATGAGAGACTTTATACTATTACCTTTTCCAATATTACATGTTTGTAATGGATTTTCAATGGTATATCATAACGTTATAATAACACACCACCATTTTTCCTTAACAGCAAGCTCAATGAAGTTCACTAAATACGTGTTAAGTGCACTAAAATCGCACATCCATATACAGATGCCCGGTAAGAATTACATCTACACATTGCAACTGTGTTCAGGCTTTGGCTGCGTTGATTCTTTATCAGCTGTATAAACCTGACCGGCGAAACTCTTTAATCTCACTCAAGACGTTAAATTAAACAAACTCTGAAATTGTGGTACCAATGCTTTCTCCGAAGTAGGGTAATAATGTTTGATATTATTATGAATAAAATACTTGGTAGATAATTCATAGGTAAATGGTTTAGGTAAATATAACAACGAATTGCTACACCAATCACAGAAAGATTCCCATGACATCAGCCTCTAAGGAAAAGTGACAAAACCTGGCCAAATGGATGTGGACAAAGGAACATGAATCTGCCTGTTTGGTGAGACCCGCCCACCACTACCCCTCCCTCCTCCTCCCAATAAATCATCTTCCTTCCCATCTCCTCCTTTCTGCTTCTCTCTGCTTTCCTTCACTTAATTCTCGCCCCTCCTTCCTCACTCTTACCGTATCTCTCCCCTCCTCTCCCCTTTCTCAACTCTTCCCCGCTCCCCACTCTCCAATATCCTCTTCCTCCCCCAACCCACCCACCTTTCCTTCCCATATTTTCCTTTCTCCCTTCTTCCGCATTCTTTCCTTTCCCTTCTTCTCACGACCTTTGCCTACTCTTTCTTTCTCTCTCTCCAAACAACGCCTTTCCTCTCCCATTCTGCCCGCACCAGGTTGACAGAGACAGGAGGTGGGAAGTGTGGGAAATGCAAATAAGAAATGCAGAGAGGAGATGATGGCGGAGGAGGAAGGGAAATACGAGCGTGGGGATGGGAGGAGGATAAAGGGTAGGAGGAGGGGACGTGAGGTGAGGATAGAGGAAGGGAAGGAAGGGACGAGGGAGGTAAACAAGGGTTATGGATAATGGAGGGAAAAGATAAGAGGGGAGACAGGTGAACTAAAGAAGGAGGGAAGACCAGAGGGGGAGGAGAATTTGGGGGAAGAGGGGAAGGGAAAGGTAGAGATAAAATGTGAGGGACAAGAGAAGGGAGGCAGTGAAAGGTGTTACTGAGGCAGGGAAGGGGAAGGGGAAGGGAGAGAAAAGGATAAGAGGTGGCAGGTGGGATGGGGTAATGGGGAAGGCGGAGGGGAAGGGAGGTAAGACAGAGAGGGAGGAAGAGAGAGAGGGAGGGGTAGTAAGGAGTGGGGTCAAAAAGGTCCGGGCCAAATATAAGACCAAGTGGACAATTGAAGTTGATAAAAGGCTGAGATATCTGATGATCTGGAAGCGCAGTGCGGTGCTGACGGCGTTGTAGCAAACTCACCCACACTTGAAAGAACCCTCCATATTATGAAGATGTGATGGGCAAATGTGATGTGGGGAAGAGATGATGTGGGGAGGATGTGATGTGGGGAGATGGTAATGTGTGGTAGATGTGATGTGGGGAGGATGTGATGTGGGGAGGATGTGATGTGTGGTAGATGTGATGTGGGGAGGATGTCATGTGTGGTGGATGTGATGTTTGGTAGATGTGATGTGTGGAAGATGCGTTGTGGGGAGGGTATGGTGTGTGGAAGGTGTTGTGTGGGAGAGGTATATGTGAGGCAGTGGTGGGAGGTACATAACAATGGGGTTTGTCCTTTCAGTAAGACGAAGATTTCATTATAATTTCAATATTGCCACTGTCAGACGATTTATTTATTTATTTAATTAGCTTAAGGGTGACAAACACTTACTATAAATAAACGACAAATAACTATCAGTCCACCAATACCAGAAGGCCTTCGATAACGTCATGCCTGGTACTGCCACACGATTGATTCTCTGTACAGCCGTAGAGAGCTGGAATAACACAGGATATTTAATGAGGATGCAGGAGTATCGTGGTGGATGAAGGAACGACACAACTGATCCTTTGTTCTCTCTCTCTCTCTCTCTGTCTCTCTCTCTCTCAATATCATTTCTGCAACAGTCAAAAGGTTTTTAATATCCGAGAAGAGACTGAATCACTTAGGATATTACAAGGATGTGTGGCAGATGTGATGTGGTACTGATGCAGCTGGTGTGGGTGTGGCAGAGGCGTTAATAACTATACAATCGTGTTCCTAACTACCATGATGCCGGCCCGTTAGCGCTAGGGTGAGAATATTTTTTTTTGTGTGTGCTAGGAAGAAGGAACCAAAGGCCATTAGCCCGCAAACTGTTCCTTCCAAGAGACAAACAATGCAAGAGAGAGCCAAATTGAAGATCCGATCATTTCGAGATGCCTGGACACACTGCATTTCAAAGCCTGGAGATCATAGCTAGCATGAAATACAGACAGAGGGAGACAGTTCCAGAGTTGACCTGTTGCATAAATGAAGGACTGGGAGTAACGGTTGACTCTTGCATTAGAGAGTTGGACAGAAATGGGATGAGAGTTTGTTGCTAGACGGGTGCTGCGAGCCCGTCACAGTGGTGGAGGGATGCAAGCAGACAGTTCAGAGGAGCAGTGACAGAAGAGACAGAGGTTGAAGGGAGCCAGTAAGAGGAGGAGAGTTGATGAGACGAAAAGACAGGTGCGGACAGATGGCGCCAATCATCTCAGATGTATATCCACCCTTGTGGGGTGGCAGGTAAAACAAGTACTTGGAGAAATATTCAGGTGAGGTAAATGGTAACCTGAATCATGAAGTGGCCTTATCCCAGAACAGTGAGTGAACAACCCGTCACAGGCTCAAAGGCATAAGTTGCGGAGATGATTACCATCGCTAATCTCCTCATGACGTCTGCTATCTTTACCTTTCTCCTTTGCCTACTACTTCGGTCGCTTAATTCAAAGGTCCAAACATGAAGGCTTCCTCCCTCATCACTTTCTGAAACCGTTCCCAAACGGCACATATTCTTGCCGATAAGCGGTTACCTGTTACTCAGAGGGACTGTACCAGATGCAGAGTCGAAGTGGAAAGCTGAATGAACGAATGAAATACTAGACGTTTCCTCAAAGATACTCATAATGAGTAAAATCCCAAGCGCTATGGAAGATACTCATACATGAAGATACTGGAATGTCAGGCATCACTAGGGCGTCACACACGGACTAAAATCGGCCACAGCAATCACAATGTCGGAGGTGCCCAAGGCCATCACCGACGCTGGCGACAATCAGGCACGGACACGACAGCCAGAGTCACGATAAGGACATTCACGAGGATCAGAGGCACAGGAGGCCATCAGATCAGCCCACAACAATCAGACTTGGCCATAAAGCTCACTAAAGAAGCACTTAGGGTAATGCCACAGTCAGGTCAATCAGGTCTGGGTGACAACATCAATGCCACAATCAGGACAATCAGGCCTGGGTGACAACATCAATGCCACAATCAGGACAATCAGGCCTGGGTGACAACATCAATGCCACAATCAGGACAATCAGGCCTGGGTGAGAACATCAATGCCACAATCAGGACAATCAGGCCTGGGCGAGAACACCATCTTTCCTGCCATTCTGGGTGGTAATCAGATTCGTCGTCAAATCTGCCACTGCCAACGATTCCCTCAGTCGCTGGCAAAGTTAAGAGGACGTTATTTTACCCCAGTGGCTGGGAGGGAAGGAGGGAGGCAGAGGAAATGAAGGAGGGAGAGAGCGAGGAAGTGAAGGAGGGAGAGAGGGAGGAAGGGAGGGAAGCAGAAGAGAAATAAGGAAGATTGAGAGGAGAAGGGGGAAAACGGGTATATAATAAAAGACAGGCAGACAGACAACGTATTGCAAAGATTCAGATACAGAGAAGGAATTAGGGAAAAAAGAAGTTAGATACAGTAGGTAGAAAAAACATATAGCCTGAGAGAGAGAGAGAGAGAGAGAGAGAGAGAGAGAGAGACGGCACTGAGGTTATGAACTGAAGTGTTTAAAGACATTTGAATTTAATAAAGTGCCAAAAGACAGAGATAAGAAATAACGAGAGGAATATTAAAAGGCTTGAACGCAGCCCGAAAGATGAGGGTATAAAAAAAGGACTTTAAAATCAGTGATGGCTTAAAATGAGAATGATGAACATAACTCACAAGGAAAGATGGAACTTAGAAATATAAAATAGGAGGAGGTAATGGAGGGGGTAATGAAGAGGGCTGTGGTGATGATGATGACTGAACGTGCTGAAGATGAATAATGTTATCGAAAACTGATGCCCGTAAAGCAGGAAGACATTTATAGGATGTAAGGATACGAGAGGGTGAAAAGAAGTGAGAGGCAAGGAATGTGTGGGTGATAATGAAATATAATCATCGAAGGCGAGATAAAAGGAGGGTTGACTATATAAAAATATAATGACATAAGTAAAACTCTGGGTAGATCCAAGATATGAGAACACAAGGAAGAAAATCTGGAGAGAGACGGAGGAGAGCAAGAAGTAATTTGATACACATGAAAAGGATGATACCGTGTTGTTGAGTGAAGACGAAGGGGAGCTGCAAGGCTTGGTGGATGAGTTTGACAGAGTGTGTAAGAAACGGAATCTAAAGGTGAATGTAGGGAAGAGTAAAGTGATGGTCTTTGAGAGAGGTGAAGTCAGTGAATGTACAGCGAGGTTGGATGGTGAGGAATTGGAAAATGTGAGTACGTTTAAGTACTTGAGTAGTGTGATGAGTAAGGATGGAGGTTTGGAGGGTGAAGTGCTTGAAAGGGTACAGCAGGGAAGAAAGGTTGCTGGTTCTTTGAAAGCAGTGATAAGAAACAGGGAAGTGAGCATGGAAGTGAAAAAGTTACTACATGACAGTATTGTGATACCAACTCTAACGTATGGAAGTGAAGCTTGGACGTTGTTGGAAGGACACAAGTCAAGAGTGAGAGCAGTGGAAATGAGTTATTCAAGAGGAGCCTGTGGAGTCACATGGAGAGACAGGCTGACGAATGAGGATATAAAGGAGCGTTGTGGTGTTGATGTGGATGTGATAGGAAGCGTTATGAGGAACACACTGAGGTGGTTTGGCCATGTGGAGAGGATGGAGGGTGAAAGACTGACGAAGAGAGTGTATGTGAGTGAGGTGGAGGGGGAAAGAGGGAGGGGGAGGCCGAGGATGAGATGGAGAGATGGGGTGGTGAGGTATATGAGAGAGGGGGGTGTGAGTTGGGAGCAGGGGAGTGAAATGGCTGGGGACAGGGCGACTTGGAGGCGATTTGTTTGTGGCCACCCCAAACGGGATTGAGGCGTCTGGCAATAGATAGATAGATAGAAAAGGAAACACGATGAAAAGCATCATAGTAGGAAGATATTTAATTTAACATAGAGGTAAAAAAAAAAAGTTCAGCAGATACCTGATATGGGAACACGAAGGGAAGGAGGGAATACAAATGGACGGAAAGGAGATGGAAAAAAGATGCAAAAAATGAGTAGTTTGGAAATGAAAGATGGTCAGAATGAGGACGAAATAAAATAAGGAATACTTAAGTTAGGGAGAGACAGTATACAGGAATAAGAATGGAAGGAAATCAAGGGAGAAATGCACTTTGGAGGGAGAGGAGAAAGCAAGGAGGAACAGACAGTGTGCATTGTGTGGCAAAGGGAAATGTGAAGACGAATATACCGCACATGACAAGGGCGGCCTCAGACGGGGGGAAGGGACGTAAGAAAACGGTAAAAACGAGGTACAGTTGTAAACCGTGTTGTTAATAATGACTGGGCGATGGTGTAGGATGTAGCGACGATGATGATGACGATGATGATGATGATGATGATATGAACACGTATCCCCCTAAACTTTAAAAAGTACGTAGAGAGAAAGAAATTACTATCTTGCCAAAGTTCCACGAATACATAGCGGAAAAGTTGAACCCTCTGAATCATGCAGTAGTAGAGCCAATATTTTTACTGTATTTCGCCAGGTGTAAATTTTCTTCATACGGAACTGGGAAGACGGTTGTCTCTGACTGTACCAACAACCTTCCTGTAAGCTACACAGAGAAGACATGTAATACTTCCCGTTGAAAACTGGAGTGTGGAGAGTTGTGCAGCGATGAGAGGGTGGACAATAACACGAGCCATCCCACGCCACACAATACCTGTCCCGCTTGCTGTCTCTGTCCCTGTCTTCTGTCTCTCCTTCTCTGTCTTTCCGTGTCTGTTCCGTTCTCTTTCTGTCTCTTCCCTTGCCTCTGTCTATTCCCAATTTCTCTTTCCCGGCCTCTGCATCTGTTTTCCTGTCTCACGTAACCACCACCACGTCTCTCAATCTAGGCAAATTATCTCCGTCACTATCATGACTATATTTCTATGTTAATTACGCTACAAACAGACGATTTTATCTACTTTAAAAACAACCGTTCGAAGTACAATTTTCAAAAACAGTGTTCAGTATCTCCCTCACGTCGATGATGAGGTTTGTGCATCATTCTACCAACCTCCGGAACTAAAGGGCTTTAGATGAGGTGAGGTAATAATTAAGATAATATATAGGGTGAGGTGAAGTGAGGGTGGCTAGGATAAGGAAAGGTGGGGTAAGGTAACGTAAGGTAAGTTGGGTAAGGTGACATGAAGTGAAGTAAGAAGAAATGAGGTAAAGTGTGGTGAGGTGAGAGAGAGGGCAAAGAGGTGGCGTTGGCATGTGATGACGGTATAGCCAAAAAGTTAGTTTGTGGCCGCACCCTCCTGCATATTAACCACCTCATTCATCTGATCAAAGGATTCTCTGCCGGGTGACTTCAGACTTGGCTACACTGTATCATATCACTGTGTATTTTCACTGTATCATCTTACTGTACTCCACAAGGCTGTATCCCTTCGCTGCATCCTATCAATATACTCTGCCCCACATGTATTCCTTCACTGCATCCTCTAACTGTATAATTTCAGTATATTCTCTCACAGTAAACAGATAATTCACATAAAGTTTCGTTGGGTTAGTACAATGGCATTACTATATCCTAATACTGTATCTTTCACTATATGTTTTGTTATATCATATCACTGTGTTCTTTCCTCAATATTTCACTTCACCGTATCCTATCACAGTACTCAGTGTCTGTACTCAGCATACTCATTCTAGCAAAGGCTATGTTGGTTGGATATCTTGGCTTCACTACATCCTCTGTCTGCAGCTGTTCACTGCATCATCTTGCTGTATTCCACATTATTATACCCCTTCACTGTATTTTCTCACTGTATATTTTTCTCAATCTTTTCACCGCACTGAGCTCATCCAGTTAATTAAGGTATCGTTGGAGGGTATCTTGGCTTCACTACACCTACATTTTCACCGTAACCCTTCACTGTACCCTATCCTCACTGTACTCTCTCCTTAAAGCATCCCATACCATTGTACCCCACCTCACTGCATCCTATAGCTGTATATTTTCATTGTAGCCCTTCACTCTACCATATCCTCACTGTACCCTCTCGTTACAGCATGCCTTCCCGCTGTACCCTACCTCACTGCATCCTGCCACTGCACCTTTACCTCTACTCTTTCCCTCTTAAGCCGAAAGAAATCGTGTGGCGGCAGAAAGAATAAAGCATAAACATGTGACGGCGTTCAAAGGCTTAGCTTATATTCCGCCTCCGTTACCTTCCATCTGTAACTGTTCCCACATAAGACATTACCTGTATTTTATTCTGGCCGGTACCGTACGATTGCGTGCTGACGTCTTGTTACACTTTAGTCTCGGCATCACCACACGAGTTGACTCAATTTAAGCAACATCTTGCCTACTATACGTCTTTTACCTTAACTTGGCACACATTTTCCTCCTCTGTAGCTTATTTCACACAGATCAGTGGGAGAAAAAGACAATGCTACGGCTCTGCATTCTTTCCAGAGCACCTATTCGTGACTAGCATCCATTTTAGCGTTAATCTACTATTACGGCTCAGTATTCAAGATGGAGGGATGGCAAATTTAGGGTATAGATGGGTTGATGAAGGTGTATCTAACCGACCCAGTTCAGAGTCTGTCCCACCCAGAATAAAATCGTCTGGGAGCTGTAATAATAAAGCAAAGGAGACGTACTAATATTGGAAGGGCAAAGATGGCTGCAATTAACTCACCCACTTCCAGGCATCTCTTAACTTGAAAAAAATCGTCTGCAGGCGCCAGCAATATTAATGACATACTCGAGCTGAAGGGCATAAGTGTACAGTCATATTTTTTCACACACATTTTTCACTCATGATGCATTTTTAATACTGACACTGTTCATTAACTTTCCTTCACCACCTGTCACTCACTGGAACGAGGTATAGGAAAAAGGGGATGGGGAAGAAGAAGAGGAGGGAGAGAAAGAATGGATAAGAAGGGAAAGGAGAAGTGTGAAGAAGGAGGAGGAGGAAAAAGAGAGGGAAAGAAAGGAATGGAAAGGTGATGAGGAAAGTGAGTGGTGAAAGGAGAAGAAACGAGGGGAGGAGCGGGAAGAGGAAGAGGGGAAGAATGGACCGTAGAAAGTAGAAGAAAGGGAGGAGAGAGAGGCAGAATGGGGAGAAGGGAGATGAGAAAAGAGAATAGAAGGGGAAAAAAGGAGACGCGGAGGAAATAAGGAGTGGCGAGGAAAAGGAAAAAATAGAGGCAAAGTTAATGGGCGCAGAGGAGGGGGGGTGAGAAAGTGGGAAAAGGAGGATTGAAAAGGAAGGAGAGTGGAAGAAGACGGAAGAGGGAGAAGGGAAGCGGAGAAAGGGATAGAAAGGGGACGATGAGGAGGGTAGAAAAGGAGGGGAGGGGAGGAAGGAGAGCAGGAGCGTAGGAGGAGAGAAGGAGGACAGAGGGAGAAAAGGGGGGTAGTGGCGGGGATGGGGCGTGGAGAGGTGTTGGTGGGGGCAGGTAGACTGAATCAGTGTTTCCTGTGTTCCTTTGGCAATGTGATTTTACTCGAGTTTGACAAGACTGGCATAAGACGGAAACACAGTCTTCCCGCTGCTATGCGTTTTAGTTTTTATTCCTGCAACTTCCTGGCGACTTTATTCAGCTCGGGCTTGACTTAGGAAAAGTGCAAGAAACAAGCCGATTCAGTACGATGGCTTTTTGGTTTATTCTTCCTCTTTCTAGACAACTTTATTTACAGTACGAGAGACTTTTCAAACGGGATGGGTTAGCTTTATCCTTCACCAGCCCATCACTACCAGCGTGATCACCTAAGCTCTGTAATATTGCTGCCTGGACAATAATATAAAACACACGTCTTCGGGCTAAATGGCCTTATAATTTAAGTCGAGGTTATTGTTTTATGCTTAATCCCTACAAATCAATTTACTAGACTTTCGAAACAACTGTGATATGAAGGCGTTATTGACGAATGTAAAGATTGATAACAAATTTCTACTGGTTTTACAGAAACTGATAGCGTGCCAAAGGTTTAAGAAATTTGAGGTGCAATTTCTTCCATGTGAAAGAGTAATCCTTGATGTTATTTTCCATATCCTTTGTATGGAAAAAGAAGCACCTCACTAAGCAAACCTCCTGACACTCAGTATTTAAAACCTACCAGAATTTTGTGAACCCTCTGAATTCTTGTTCCTGTCTTGATTTCTTCTTCTTCTTCCTCTCACCTGGCCTTCTCCATCTGCCTCCTTGGACGCCCCAGCCACCCACTCCCTCCTGATGATTCAATTTACCCAGTTCACCTCTCCTTCCTCCCTCACCCCACACGCACTCCCAGCAATCCCTTACCTTCACATTATCACTGACATTTACCTTCCATCTTCCATGGAACATTTTCTTATTATTTAGCCCCTTCAGTACGATGACGCTTTCTATGTTTTACTCTCGGTATCTCCAGATTATTTTATTTGGCATTTTAGGAGTTTTTCGAGGAGCAGGAGATAAAATTACCCCCCTTCTCTCTCTCTCTCTCTCTCTCTCTCTCTCTCTCTCTCTCTCTCTCTCACACACACACACACACATTTTTTTTCTATCATCTGATTTCTTCATTCTCATATTACACTTTATTATTGCTGTCTCCCCTCAATATTATGTACTTTTGTATATATATATATATATATATATATATATATATATATATATATATATATATATATATATATATATTGTTACGGAACAGAGAAAGATAATGTACACTTTAAGTGAGAATACTAAAAATCACTAATGTCCCGTAAAGTTCCAGGTTCAAAACAAAAGAGTTAGGTAAAATTACAAGTTAAAGTTTAATGCTCAAACTAACAACAAAACATTCAGGACTCATAAGGATAATGTAATGGCAAAAAACAGGTTAAATATATGGTTAACTGCAATAGCCTCTATTGACACGAAATTAGCAAGAGTAAATTTATCTAGGTTAGCCCTGATAAAATGAAAATACACCGGGTAATGCTCAGTTAATGCAAGATAAATTATTACAGATACAAACTATTATTAATGATAGCTGACAATAAGAACTTTACATGAATTACAAAAACATTACTAGGCCTAAGAATCAACCTTATGCTACACAGTACAAGAAAAAATGCAACAACAGTTATACTCAAATTACACACAGCTGCTAGTTGGTTGGAGACTTCCTGAGCACTCACAATAATAACTGTACAGGGGAGGACAGAGATGTGAACAAAATGAGGAGCAGATCTACGTGGCAATAATGCAGAGACTGAGCTCATTATATAGGGGCCAGCAGAGCTTGATACAACTTGTAAGAAGGACGCGCAAATGAAGCCATGGGGACAAAGAGCTGACAATCCTGCTCTGAACAACAGAAAGGACGACTTACTCTACTATAACGGTAGAAGGGGGGGACTGAGGCAGAACACGCTCGTGATCAAACAGGCAGCATACTGTGCGTTAAAATTACACAAAGGATGATGAAATCATAGGCTATGTAACACCTCCCCACAAAGAAAAAGAAATTTACAAAGGAAATTTCTTATTACTCTAAAACAATCTGTCTAAAGTCTAGATAAGCAATCTGCAATAACATTTTCTTTCCCCTTGACATGTTGTATGTCTAATGAATACTCCTGAAGAAGTAGACTCCATCTTGTCAATCTCTGATTTTTATCTTTAAACTTACTCAGGAATTTCAGTGGGTTATGATCGGTATAAATGACTATGGGGTCAAAACCAGAACACAAATAAAATGAAAAATGCTGTAAACCCAAAATCAAGGCCAAAAGCTCTTTCTCAATAGTTGAGTAGTTCTTTTGAGGTGGAGTGAACTTCTTACTGTAATAAGATACAGGGTGTTCAATACCCTGATCATCCTCTTGCAGCAAAACAGCCCCAGCTCCTGTATCACTTGTGTCAACAGACATCTTAAAAGGCTTAGCAAAATTAGGAGTATCAAGCACTGGCTGACTTAATAGGATAGCTTTAAGTTTGCTGAAACAGGATTCACAGTTATCGGTCCAGACAAATTTAACTCCCTTTTTCAGTAGGTCTGTAAGTGGTGATACAAAAATTGAAAAGTTAAGAACAAATCTCCTGTAATAACCTACCATTCCCATAAATCTTTGTAGCTCTTTCCTACTTTTAGGTCTGGGAAGATCACTTATAACCTGAACCTTAGCTCCTGGTGGTGCAACATGTCCATCACCAATTACATACCCAAGGTACTGAACTTTAGCTTGACCAAACTCACACTTTGATAAATTAGCTACAAGATTAGCATGAACCAAACGCTCAAGAAATTTACTGACATGGCATAGGTGATCTTTCCAGTTGTCACTGAAGATTAATACATCATCAATATAAACAACACACCCTGCCAAACCCTCTGTTACAACATTCATGAGCTTCTGAAATGTGGCTGGTGCATTCTTCATACCATATGGCATTACAGAACATGCAAAAGTCTTTCCTAGTGTTACAAAACATGAGATCTCCCTAGCACGTTCAGTCATAGGTACTTGCCAGTATCCCTTTAACAAATCAAACTTACTTATGTGCCTAGCCTTTGCGATCTTGTCTATGCAATCTTGCACACGAGGGAGAGGGTAAGTGTCTGTTTTGGTTATCTGATTAACACGTCTGTAGTCAATGCAAAGCCGCTGTGACCCACCTGGCTTAGGGACTAGAGTGACAGGAGAACTCCACTCGCTCTGACAGGGCTCAATCATCTTGTGGTCCAACAGGTAGCCAAGCTCCTTCTGGGTTCACACGGTAAGGAGGCAGTTTAATTGGCTTTGCGTCTACAACATCGACATCATACATCAACACAGTGGTTCTTCCTGGAGTGGCACGGAACACTTGCGGGTACTCCTGCAGTAATGCCGAAAACTCCTGCCTTTCCTCGGGAGGTAGATGAGAAAGCTTAGTCTGGAGATCATTCATGATATCAGGATTCTTCTCCAAACTATCACTCAGGCTCATGCTGCATGGGAGAGCTTCACTTCCAGACTCGGGTGGAACAGCTACAGTGCAGACTGGATTATTTTCGTCCCGCCTGTGATATAACTTTAGCATGTTGATGTGACAAAGTTGCTTGTTCTTTCTACGATCTGGTGTGGTGATGACATAGTTGACATCACTGAGTTTCTTCTCCACGAAATAAGGACCACAAAACTTGGCTTGAAGAGGTTGCCCATGCACTGGTAGCAGAATCAAAACCTGATTTCCTGGCAGAAAGTGGCGTAACCTGGACTTCTTATCATACCAAGTCTTCATCTTCTCCTGAGCAGCTCCTAAATTCTCTCTCGCCAGCTGTAAAGCAGTGGACAGCCGTTCTTTGAACTTCATCACATACTCCAGCAGGTTAACGTCATCTTCCTCCGACAGCCAGCATTCCTTGAGTAACTTAAGGGGTCCTCTTACTTCATGGCCAAACAGTAGTTCAAAAGGTGAGAAGCCCAGTGATTCATTTGGAGATTCTCTTGCAGCAAACACAACGAATGGAAGACCTTTATCCCAGTCTTTCTGATGTTCCAAACAGTATTTCTTGAGCATCGATTTGAGTGTTTGATGATATCTCTCCAACGCTCCTTGGGTCTGGGGATGGTAAGCTGAAGACGTGATCTGGGTGATGCCCAACTCTTTCAGAGACTGCTTGAAAACGTTTAACATGAAATTACTTCCCCGGTCTGACTGTACCTCCTTGGGCAGACCAAACTTTTGTGAAGAACCCTAGCATTTCCTTAACCACGTTCTTTGCTGAGATATTTCTAAGTGGAATGGCTTCAGGATAACGAGTAGCCATATCAATCAGGGTCAACACATAAGAAAATCCTGAAGAAGTCTTAGGAAGAGGGCCCACAATATCCACCAACACACGGGTGAAAGGCGCCTCAAAAGGAGGAATGGGAACTAGAGGTGCAACCTTTTCGGTCTGATTACACTTCCCCACAACTTGACAGGTGTGACAAGACTTACAATACCAGGAAACATCCCTGAAGATACCTGGCCAGTAGAAGTGTTTCAAAATGCGTGCCACAGTCTTCCTCACTCCAAGGTGTCCTGCCAAACTGGAATCATGAGCCACTCTAATGATATCCTGCCTACAAACACGAGGGATGACAACTTGATGTACAACCTCCCATTCACAGTCGGCTGATGCTGCTGGGGGTCTCCACTTACTCATAAGTACTCCTGACTTTACATAATAACAAGTAGAAGCACCGGCTGACTCTTCTTCACTGTAAGCAGAGATAGCTAGACCTTTCAACTCAGGGCCAGCAACCTGCAACTCAACCAACTCTTGACGAGACAAATTATCAACACTACGGGGTACTGCCTCATCTGGTGAGTGGTCCAAATTAGCAAGAAAAGTGTCAGCTAGGATAACATCATCATCATCATTATCCTCTAAATCACCAGTAACTTTAGACTTAGCCCTAGTGACAGCACATGCAGGGAACACATCAGGGACATCACAATCCCGGGACGTAGCCACTGGCTCACTAGACAACTGAGGAGCTGGACACACTTGACTTCCACCAATATCATTTCCAAGTAAGAAAGTTACACCTGACATTGGGAGTGTCTCAACCAACCCAACCATAACGGAACCATTAACAAAACCAGACTCTAAATTCACTCTGCACAGAGGGACAGAGAAGTAATTATTCCCTACGCCTTGTAAGATTACAGTTTCATCAGAGGAATTAACATTAGAGCCTAGAACACTGGTCAGCATAAGGGCATGGCAAGCACCTGTATCACGATATATTTGAACTGATTTCCTGTCATTACTGTCCAGAGGACTGACAAAACCATCAGACAGGAAATTAGCACTTGAACTCTTGAGAGTGTCACCCACGTTACTGCTCAAAAGAGGAGCTCCATCATGAGAATTTAAGTTACCCTCAAAGCAGGTTCAGTTAACTCAGTTAAAGAATTCTGGGAACTCTCAAGGGTGGACACTAGACCAATTGACTGAATATTTAAAGACTCCTTTTTGTTCACATCACGCTGTCTCCTGAAACATTTCTCCATAGTATGACCAAGCTTACTACAATAAGTACATTTACTTTTCTGAAATCTAGAGGTGAAGCTGGTATTTACTTCCTGAGAAACATCATCTTTATTCTCTTTCCTGTTACCTGTACTCTGAGTAGAGGCAACGTACTTACTCTCAGCTTTCCCTTTTTCTCTAGAATATCTCTTGTGAGTGAGAACATATTCATCAGCTAAAACTGCAGCATCAGACAAATTATCTATTCTTCTCTCATCAAGATATAGGCTTACATCTTTATAAATACACCTCTTGAAGTCCTCCAGCAAAATCATCTGCTTAAATTTACCAAAATCAGAATCCACATTCTTAGAATTTAACCACTGCTCTAACAGATCTTCTTTGATTTTTCCATACTCAACATGGGATTGCTTATCTTGCTTGTAAGTTGTCCTAAATTTTACTCTATAGGCTTCAGGAACAAGCTCATAGGCCTTAAGAATCAAGCTCTTAACTACATCATAATTATCAGACTGATCCTGAGGCAAAGATGCATAAGTTACTTGAGCTTTACCGGTGAGAACAGTTTGAAGGAGTACTGGCCAATACTCCTTGGGTCAATTAAAACCTGTAGCTACCCTCTCAAATTACTGAAAATACTTTGTTAAATCAGATTCATTAAAAGGAGGGACAAGTTTAACATTTTTAGCCACATCAAAATCATCAGAGCTAGATGATCCAGTTCCACCTTGTTTCATGCGATACTCATGGTCTGCCTGAATCCTAGCTAGTTCAATTTGTGCCTGAGCCTGTATCTGTGCCTCCTGAATTCGAGCCTGAGATTCAGCCTCCTTAGCATTTGCTTGAAATTCAGCCTCCTTAACACAAGCCTCCTTAGCCTGAGACTCAGCCTCCTTAGCACGTGCTTGAAATTCAGCTTCCTTCACACGAGCCTCCTGCAGGGCTAGCTGTAACTTAGCTATTTCAATCTGCGTTTGCTCATTTGGAGGAGTTACATTAAACAAGCTTTCATTAATCATGTCAACAATTTGATCTTTAGAATGATGAGAGCGAACAGCAATTCCCAATTGTTGAGCAACAAGCTTAAGTTCATTCTTTGTTCTGTTTTCTACATCACACACTGTTTGCACATTTGACAAAAAATCTTTGGCTTCATCAAGTGTAGTAATAGTAGACATCATGAATAAATCACAGTCACAAAATATCAAGCAATATCCTTATGATAATATCCTGAATATCCTGGCGAGGTCGCCAAATTTATGTTACGGAACAGAGAAAGATAATGTACACTTTAAGTGAGGATACTAAAAATCTCTACTGTCCCGTAAAGTTCCAGGTTCAAAACAAAAGAGTTAGGTAAAATTACAAGTTAAAGTTTAATGCTCAAACTAACAACAAAACATTCAGGACTCATAAGGATAATGTAATGGCAAAAAACAGGTTAAATACATGGTAAACTGCAATAGCCTCTATTGACACGAAATTAGCAAGAGTAAATTTATCTAAGTCAGCCCTGATAAAATGAAAATACACCGGGTAATGCTCAGTTAATGCAAGATAAATTATTACAGATACAAACTATTATTAATGATAGCTGACAATAAGATCTTTACATGAATTACAAAAACCTTACTAGGCCTAAGAATCAACCTTATGCTACACAGTACAAGAAAAAATGCAACAACAGTTATACTCAAATTACACACAGCTGCTAGATGGTTGGAGACTTCCTGAGCACTCACAAAAATAACTGTACAGGGGAGGACAGAGATGTGAACAAAATGAGGAGCAGATCTAAGTGGCAATAATGCAGAGACTGAGCTCATTATATAGGGGCCAGCAGAGCTTGATACAACTTGTAAGAAGGACGCGCAAATGAAGCCATGGGGACAAAGAGCTGACAATCCTGCTCTGAACAACAGAAAGGACGACTTACTCTACTATAACGGTAGAAGGGGGGGACTGAGGCAGAACACGCTCGTGATCAAACAGGCAGCATACTGTGCGTTAAAATTACACAAAGGATGATGAAATCATAGGCTATGTAACAATATATATATATATATATATATATATATATATATATATATATATATATATATATATATATATATATATATATATTGGAGATGGAAGGGTCCTGCGTACATTTCAGTAACTTTATCACAGAGAAAAATCGACGCTATACAAATATTTAGTAAAAGAAAAAAAGAAAATGACAAAATAATCGTGTGTCGGTCAAGGTCCTCAGGCTGAACGGACTGAACTACCAACAGTCAACCAGGGTAGCCATGCCTCGGGCCCTTACACCTTCTCTTTCTTTATGTTCTGTCCCTCCTCCCCCAGCCTCAGGCCCCTACACCTTCTCTTTCCTCCTCCTTTTTCTCTTAGGTACACTCCCTCCTTCCCTGCCTCTCTCCTCCTGGGCCAGTTTGTTCACTCCTATTAACGCGTCGTTCTTCACGCCGAGCACCTTGTCAGAGATATATTTTTAAAGTCTCCCCTCTCCTGCTTCCTTCTCTTGGACTCGCCTCTCCTTTGATTGTCCTCTTCTCTCCCTTCTTCTTTTCCCTACTTCTTTCACTGTTATTCCTTCTCCTTCTCTTCTTTTATTTTTCTACTTCTCCTTCCTTGTTCCTCTTTAGCCTTCTTTGCTCTTCTTTTCCTCCTTCCCTTCTCTTCTTCCAATGTCTTCCTAACTCCTTCCTTCCTTTCTCTCCCCCGTCCAGCTAGCCCACTTCTATATACATTTTCGTTTCCTAACGCCATATAATTAGGGCACAGCTTGGCAGTAATGTCTTTAAAAGTTCTCTCTCTCTCTCTCTCTCTCTCTCTGCCTATTCTCTTCTGGTTCTCTTTGTGCCAACTCGTTATCAGACGTCTCCTCTCCCTCTCTATTTTTCTCCCTGTCAGTTCCTTCACTTTTTCACACGCCTTTGTTCCCTTGGCTCTTTTCACTGTCTCTGTTCATTTTCATTTCTCTCTGTGTTTCATTTTGTTTTCTGTTTGCCTATCAATCGCAGTCCGTCTGTCTCTTTTCTGTCAACCTGTCTACCACTCCATATTATTAGTCCATCTGTCCTCTGTCTGTCTATATATACTTATCAATCTGTACCTATCTATGTCTGCCTATCTGTGTCTGTCTGTCTAGAGTGTATCTCCCCCCCATTTTGCTTTCGTCAATTCTTTTTTCCCGTTGTAAAAAGCACGATACATTTCCAGATGTTTTTCTTTTCCTTCTTCTTCGAACCCACCCATTCCTTTTCAGTATGTTCAGTCGCTTTCTTTCTTTTTCATATTTGTTTATTTTTCCGTTCAACATTTCCTACTTTGCTGTTATTACCTTCACCTCACTGAATTACAGTAGATATCGTCATAAGTTTTCTCTCTAACAAACAGCCCTGAAAGGATCGTTAGGTCTGTTGCTGTTTCCTTTCCTTTGTACGCCTTTGTACTTTGTGTTCCAAATCATTATTTCATTTCACTTTTTTCCACCCTTCCCCCTCTCTTTCTCTCTATTATTCCCTTTCTTTTTGCTCATTCATAATTCTTTTCTCATTTTCTCATATTTCTCTTTCTCATTTTGTCTCATAGTCCTCTCATTTTCTCTTGTATTCTTCTCCTCGCATTTGTTTTTCTCTGATTTCTTCTTCTTTATCCTCGACTTCTCTTCTTCCCCCCAATATATCTCTCTTTCCTGTTTCTGTTTTCTGTTCCAATTCCCTTGTTTTACCTTATTCTTCTGACTCTATTTTTTGCCACCGCTTTCTCTACAATTTCTTTCATTCTCTCACTTCCATTTGTAAACATGATCTCTTCCTTTCTATTCTCACCTTCAGTTTTCTTGTACTGCTCTCTTCACCTTTAAAATATTTCTTTCTTCATTTCACTGTCTCTCATTCCCTTCTCTTTCTTTGCCGTTCACTTTATTTTCTCTCTCTCTCTTTTCCCCTCTGTTTTGTCCTTGCATTTACCCCCCCCTTCTCTCTCTCTCTCTCTCTCTCCATGATTTCCTCTTCCTTCGCCGACTCCCCTCACTGCACCCTTCCTTGTACCTGCTCAGGGTAATTCACCTATTAGTGAGAGGGTGAGGGTGAGGCTTGGGTGAATGAGAGTGTCTGTGAGGGTGAATGAGAGTGTCTGTGAGAGTGAGGGTGAATATGTGAAGGTGAGGGTAAGCGTGTTAAGTATGACAGGTAATGGAGGCCCAGTGTGAGTCTGAGAGGGTAATGGTGAGGTTAGAGTGAGGGTGAATGCATTATACTGAATACTAAGTGTGAGAGATTACAAACCAGTGAAGCTACGGTGAAGAGGCGACTGTGAAGATACGGATTGATATGGTGAGTGTAGGTGCATAGTTTAGCCTCCGTGAGTATCTGTGTAGTGTGTGTGTGTGTGTGTGTGTGTGTGTGTGTGTGTGTGTGTGTGTGTGTGTGTGTGTGTGTGTGTGTGTGTGTGTGTGTGTGTGTGTGTGTGTGTGTGTGTGTGTGTGTGTGTGTGTGTGTGTGTGTGTGTGTGTGTGTTCTAACTGTGTGCGGAATCTTCATGTACCTGTATATACTGTATACTGTTTGGATTCTGCCTATACTGATCTTGCACCATCACCTTCAGCTTATTTTACTTTTTGATCCGCCCACACACCTTTACCCTGATTTGTGGACTATTAACACCGACGAGATAAATCGGTGTCTGTATAAAAGAAGGCTAATGTATGCCTGTCAACTGCACGTGGGTCACTAAGACTGAGATTGCGTAAGGAGGGAAAACAACTTATTCCATCAGTCTGACCGGTTTGGGAAATCTGGATAAATTATATCACACCAGTACAATGACTCCAGAACACCTGACTTCCATTTGATCAGAACAATCCATCACAATCAATAAAAAACAATAGGGTTTCTTTAATACCAACTTACCTCTTGAATCCCGTGGCGTGCTTTTTGTTTAATATTTGCTATTTTCCAATTTCTTCAATAAACTTAGGAATAGATTGCTGTGTTCAGATCCAACTCCTCCGGGTCGAGAAGCCTATCCGAAGCTGGGAGGATTAAAAAAAAAAAAAGACCTAATACAGCATACACTATTACTGAACACCTGGCCAACACAGCATTTTATTACAGCAGTGCAACATCACTATTTAACATCACAGTGCAACATCACTATTTAACATCACAGTGCAACATCACTATTTAACATCACAGTGCAACATCACTATTTAACATCACAGCGCAACATAACTATTTAACATCACAGTGCAACATCACTATTTAACATCACAGTGCAACATCACTATTTAACATCACAGTGCAACATCACTATTTAACATCACAGTGCAACATCACTATTTAACATCACAGTGCAACATCACTATTTAACATCACAGTGCAACATCACTATTTAACATCACAGTGCAACATCACTATTTAACATCACAGTGCAACATCACTATTTAACATCACAGTGCAACATCACTATTTAACATCACAGTGCAACATCACTATTTAACATCACAGTGCAACATCACTATTTAACATCACAGTGCAACATCACTATTTAACATCACAGTGCAACATCACTATTTAACATCACAGTGCAACATCACTATTTAACATCACAGTGCAACATCACTCTTTAACATCACAGTGCAACATCACTCTTTAACATCACAGTGCAACATCACTATTTAACATCACAGTGCAACATCACTATTTAACATCACAGTGCAACATCACTATTTAACATCACAGTGCAACATCACTATTTAACATCACAGTGCAATTCTGGTCAGGTCATGAGGCTTCTCCGAAATCAGTTTAATTAATATCCATGAAGGCCAGTAATGTCAAATGGTTTCGTCTATTTTTGGGAGATACTGGCTGATGTCAACAGCAAGGCGACAGCGGGGGAGGGGGTGTAGAGTAGAGGGGGGTTATGCAGTTTTTGAATGATTATGTCTTGTTTATTTAATTTCTTATTCTGATACAAGAGTTTCATTCAGTTTTAAAAAGACGCACAATTCTAAAGGGACGAAGCTCTTCAATTTCTTCTCTCACACTGGATTTTAAAAAATGCATTTCAGTTTATATCCATCCTAAATCAGTTACGCAGTTATGTACCAGAACTCTCTCTCTCTCTCTCTCTCTCTCTCTCTCTCTCTCTCTCTCTCACACACACACACACACACACACACAAACAAAGTCAACCTCAATATACTGAAAATATTACAAAAGACTCACGACTCCCCAAAACTGACTACATCAATCATCACTCCCGCCTCTCATCAGTCAGTCAACCTAACCGCTTCCTAGCATACCACAGTTTATCGCCACTAAAGCTCTACTACACTCAACTTGACTACGACTAAAACCACCACGATTTCCAAAGACTTCACACCACTCTCACCTCTCTCCGGCCTTTTCCTGCAATTAACCAAACCTACTGCCATGGCCAAAACTATCACTACTAAAATATTCACACCTTTCCAATCCTTCACCACAATCCTTCACACCACAGCCAATTCCATCCTAACATCATCCTACCATAATGACCACCACCACAATCGGTCCTACTATATATAAGAAAAAAAAAAACAATATCGCCAAAAATTTCCACCACCATCAACCCCACCACAACCAACCATACCACCACCAACCCCACCCCACCACAACCAACCATACCACCACCAACCCAACCCCACCACAACCAACCATACCACCACCAACCCAACCCCACCACAACCAGCCCTACCACCACCAACCCCACCACAACCAACCATACCACCACCAAACCAACCCCACCACAACCAACCATACCACCACCAACCCCACCACAACCAGCCCTACCACCACCAACCCCACCACAACCAGCCCTACCACCACCAACCCCACCACAACCAGCCCTACCACCACCAACCCCACCACAGCCATCACCACCGCCATCACCCTCACCCCAGCACATTCAACGCCTGTACGACCCCCATCCAGCGAGGGGAACGACTCAGCAGGACAGCCTTTACGTGGGGTGGAAGTGTGTGTGTGTCGTGTTTACTGCCATCGGGGATAATGTGTGTGTTGGCCTGACCTGAGCACGTAGTTATACTCTAACGTTGTTTTTACGGTAAACCAGTCACTGAATATTTGAAATCATGTTGCATAGTCATATTTACCACATTGTAATTCAGTCTAGTTTGGTTGTGGTTTTGATTGCTATATACGTGAGGACAATACCACGAACAAGCAATCTTATTATACAAAATTTAAGCTTTGTCAGGTTTATAAATACGGGTCCTGGGGTGTTTCTAAACATTATATCCTTGTTGACTTCTTGTTCTGGACAGATTACTAATTATAAGTAACCTGACTGACAGCCAGGTAGACAGACATAGGTAGTCGACTACTTAAAAATAACAAAGTAACAAGTTATAAGAAGAGCCTCAGTGAGATGAGGATACAGATCATTGGTTGGTTGATCTTGCTGCTACTGTGGCTGGTGAAGTGAACGTAGGTGAAGTGTACAGTGCTTTTGTACAACTGTACATCATTAAGAGTGACCAGGTAAAAGGGTAGTTTGTTGGCGAAGTGGGTGACTATACTGGGCTTGTTTTCATCCGAACAAAGTCAGTCACGCCCACAACCTGAATACTCAAGTCGTACATGCAAGAAATTCAATGGGGGAGAAATGACTCCTTGGTTACTAGTCAAATCAACCTTCCAATATGACAACACCTGACCGTCAACCGAGGTGAATGAGGTTAGGAATCCTTGTCAAGTTAGGAAAAAACCAAAACGAGGAATACAATACAATGCTGGAGAGGAAAAAGGAATTACTGGTTGATCTTAGTGCTGCTGTGGTGGTACCAATGTATGATGGGAAAATGGTGGTGCTACGTGGTTGTGTGATGGAGAGACATTTTATTATTTCTCTTGTGTGGTGGACAGTTTCCCTCTTTTAGTACCATGTTGTCCTACTATGTGCTTGATACCACCACACGATTTTTTTCAGCTCAGTGGAGACCTTTTCGTAGTGAAGGGAATAAAGTGACTATTTCTGAGAGGGACGGATGGTTAGGAAGGCGTTCTTTAGCGTGGCAGTTGACTGATGACTGGCAATCTGATTATAAGTATGTGTTGATATGGATTGACTGATGTTTACTGTTTATGTATAATGCTACCAGAGTAATTTTTTCTAAGATACACATTCCTTTCCATTTCAGGTGAGTTGATGTAGTGCGAATAGACAGCCTGAGGAACTGGTAAGTTGAATTTCAAGGTCAAATAAATTACGTACATTTAGGGTAATAAATGACTGATTGATTTTTTCTTTTCCTTTATGAAACAGACTGAATGACCGATTATCAGATGGAAGAGCCTGTGTGTGTGTGTGTGTGTGTGTGTGTGTGTGTGTGTGTGTGTGTGTGTGTGTGTGTGTGTGTGTGTGTGTGTGTGTGTGTGTGTGTGTGTGTGTGTGTGTGTGTGTGTGTGTGTGTGTGTGTGTGTGTGTGTGTGTGTGTGTGTGTGTGTGTGTGTGTGTGTGTGTGTGTGTGTGTGTGTGTGTGTGTGTGTGTGTGTGTGTGTGTGTGTGTGTGTGTGTGTGTGTGTGTGTGTGTGTGTGTGTGTGTGTGTGTGTGTGTGTGTGTGTGTGTGTGTGTGTGTGTGTGTGTGTGTGTGTGTGTGTGTGTGTGTGTGTGTGTGTGTGTGTGTGTGTGTGTGTGTGTGTGTGTGTGTGTGTGTGTGTGTGTGTGTGTGTGTGTGTGTGTGTGTGTGTGTGTGTGTGTGTGTGTGTGTGTGTGTGTGTGTGTGTGTGTGTGTGTGTGTGTGTGTGTGTGTGTGTGTGTGTGTGTGTGTGTGTGTGTGTGTGTGTGTGTGTGTGTGTGTGTGTGTGTGTGTGTGTGTGTGTGTGTGTGTGTGTGTGTGTGTGTGTGTGTGTGTGTGTGTGTGTGTGTGTGTGTGTGTGTGTGTGTGTGTGTGTGTGTGTGTGTGTGTGTGTGTGTGTGTGTGTGTGTGTGTGTGTGTGTGTGTGTGTGTGTGTGTGTGTGTGTGTGTGTGTTAATAGTAGTGGGCGTTAGGATGTTGTTGTGAGAGAGTGATGAATGACTAAGCTAAAGAGATTAATAACTAGTTGATACTGTGAAGGCTTATAGTACGGCAATGGCCTGGTGGAGTGGAGGCAGTGACTGTTTGTACGAGTGATGGCGATCACGACTCACCAGGGAGTTCTGGGATTAAAGAAAGACAGCCAGCCATAGATGCTGTGAGAAAGGATGGCTGTCAGAGATGAGGGCAAAAGAAATGGTGCGCTGTCAAAATGGTAAGGATTTGTGATAAACTGAAAGTTGGTACAGGTGTTGTCAAAGAGAGGGTTGGTAGTATAGGGGTTGTCAAAGAGAGGGTTGGTAGTATTGGGGCCGTCAAAGAGAGGGTTGGTAATAGGCTATAGGGGCTGTCAAAGAGAGGGTTGGTAATAGGCTATAGGGGTTGTCAAAGAGAGGGTTGGTAGTAGGCTGTAGGGGTTGTCAAAGAGAGGGTTGGTAGTAGGCTATAGGGGTTGTCAAAGAGAGGGTTGGTAGTAGGCTATAGGGGTTGTCAAAGAGAGGGTTGGTAGTACAGGGGTTGTCAAAGAGAGGGTTGGTAGTATAGGGGTTGTCAAAGAGAGGGTTGGTAGTATAGGGGTTGTCAAAGAGAGGGTTGGTAGTACAGGGGTTGTCAAAGAGAGGGTTGGTAGTATAGGGGTTGTCAAAGAGAGGGTTGGTAGTATAATGGTTGTCAAAGAGAGGGTTGGTAGTAGGCTATAGGGGTTGTCAAAGAAAGGGTTGGTAGTACAGGGGTTGTCAAAGAGAGGGTGGTAGTACAGGGGTTGTCAAAGAGAGGGTTGGTAGTATAGGGGTTGTCAAAGAGAGGGTTGGTAGTATAGGGGTTGTCAAAGAGAGGGTTTCAAGATTAGGTTGTCAGATTACACGAAGAAGCTGTCAGATTAGGGACGGTGAGACTTGACAGGTTATGAGGCTGTTGCGATATTGGGTTGTGGGAACGTCAGGCTTTCAGACCTGTGAGATTAATGAACGTATGCTGCCAGAGTGGGGGGGTTGGAGGGAAGCTGTCAGAATCTAGGGCTGTCAGAAAGGGGTGCTGTCAAATTGGTAAGCCTCTAGAATGTCGGCTGTCAGAATAATGGATATAATCATGCAGCTTTCAAAAGGGGGTAACGTCATATTTTATAAGAGGCAGAATTAGATGATGTTAAAGTAGAAGCTGTTAGAATGGTGATGCCGTAGGGTTTACGCTGTCACATTGATGAACTGTGAATAAAGCTGACAGCCAGAATCATTGAAATTAAGGAATGCAGGAAGTTCGACTGCAAGATGTCAGAGTTGGGACAGTTGTCAGTGTGGAGGGCGGAGGAAATGGTTGGTTTATCAGAAGAAGGGCTGTCTGATTAAGTGTTATATTCGAGTCCAGTTTGTTATTATTATTATTACTATTATTATTATTAATTTTTTTTGATGAGGCTGACAGAATCATGGCACTGAAGAATGCAACCTGTTACTATGCCAGAGCTGTCAGAACCGGTAGCTGTTACAATAAGGAACTATCAAAACTGGGAGCTGTCAGGTTGCAGGACCTGTCGGAATCGGTCACTAATATTAGGAAGCTGTCAGAATAGGAAGTTGTTAGAATAAGGAGCTGTCAGAATAGTAAGCCAGAATGAGGAGCTGTCAGAATAGTAAGCCAGAATAAGGATCTGTCAGAATAGTAAGCCAGAATGAGGAGCTGTCAGAATTGGAACCTGTCACAATGGGAAACTATCAGAATAGGGAGCTGTCAGAGTATGGGCCAGATGGAATGGTAATGCTTTCTGTGTTCTAATACCCGCTACAGGTATTAATTTCCGGGTGTCATTTACATGCATTCATTACGTCATCCCCTCAATACGTTTCACATTATTATTACCAAATTTATGTGTCCTTATTTAGGTTCATTTAGTTTACGTTTCATTTCGTTATGTACATTGTTTATTCTTGTCTCCAGGTTAAATTATGTTTTATTTACTTTTCTTATAACAATCTTTTAGTTACTTTCCTTACCTTTTTAATAATTTCTTCAGCTGTTTCTCTCTTCTGTATTCCAGCTGGGTAATGGACAATGTACCTAACCCCTTTATATCTATATGCCTTGCCCAGAGGAACACATTTAAGTCGCCATATCTACTGGTCCTGACAGTCATAAAATTCTCTCTCTCTCTCTCTCTCTCTCTCTCTCTCGCTCTCTCTCTTTTCTTGTATCTTGCTTCAGCTAACAGAAGATTTTACTCAGCTTAGTGAGTGTTGGTGCCCGAGAGTGTTAATACAAGTATCATAAGCCATCTAATGGTTGAGATAACTCTTGTAAACTATTGCACCCAACGCCAGACGATTTTATTCATCTGAGAATGAGTCACAGCGGCACGAGAGCCGTAAATAATAATAATAATGATAATAATAATAATAATAATAATAATAATAATGATAATAATAATAATAATAATAATAACAATAATAATAATAATAATAATAATAATAATAATAATAATAATAATAAAAGCTGATATACTAGTAGATGTCAGAGCCAGCACTTTCTACGGAGTTCAGTAACACCACAATAAATACGATATGTAATGCAATAAAATTAAACACAAAATTTAAAATCTAAAACTCTATAAAACTTGGTTGGTGGTGAGATGTGAGAAGCAGCACATTGTGAGAGTTACTAATACTGTGGTTATCCTTGCCATCTCCTGCCCTGCCGTTGGTCGTGTAGTTCTGGCCTGCCTCGCTTTATTTATATACAGTAATTTGGTATTTCTCTCGTCTTTTACTCCTGTACACTTTTATATTGGATTTGTTGATAATCTTATCGTTACTAGTCCTCGTTTCTCTCTTCTCTTTACATTCGTTATCACTTCCCTCCCCCAGCTACTGTCACGTTAATATACCCTACCCTGCCCATTCCCCTTCCCACTCCCCACCCCACATCCCCCTCCTACCCCTCTCCCCACTCAAACCCACTCCACCACTCCGCCACTCTCACGGAGCCGCAGGGAGAGTGGCTGACTGTGGCTGGTCCATTATAAGTCCACTAATGTAAAATGCAAATGTCTGGCAACCCCAGGGGCACGGCGGAGGGGGGGGGGGGTAGAGAGGCGGGTGGCTTAGGTTGTCTGGCTGGGTTAGATCAGGTTAATTTTGCTTGGGTCAGGTTAAGGTTAAGTTACAAGGGTAAATCTAGTTGGCTTACGTTAGGTAAATTACGGCTGGGTCAAGTTAGAGCAAGTTTGGCTGGGGTAGGTTAGGTTGGGTCAGGTCAGATCCAACCTGGCTGGGGCATGTTGGGTTAAAGCAGCTTAGGGTTTCCACTGGCACAGGAGGCTTCGTACCATACACCTTGACATAATCTTGCATGATACTTGTGTTGTTATATATTGAAATTAACCATCAATAAATAGAAAAGGAAAATGAGGTTGTAATGTGCTGCGTAATTCGCTTAGAAATCTGAGTCCCTTCAGCACATATTGGCTGGTTAGCAGGTTATGTATAAGGTAAGGGGATGGCAGTAGTTAGGCTGGGTTAGCAGGGAGGCTGATGGCTTGGCAAGAACGTTAGCTTAGTTTATGTTGAGGTAGGTTAGGTCAAGGTAGGTTAGATTATCAGGTTCAGTTGTTAGGTTAAGTAACACTAGGTCAGGTTAGGTTGGGTCACATCAGGTTAGAGAGGATGGTGTGAGGTCAGATCAGGTTGTTAGTTTAGTTTTTTTATGCTAGGAAGAAGGAACCAAAGGCTGAGCCCGCATTAACGTTCCTTCCAAGAAAGAAACAAAAACAATACAAAAGAGAGCCAAAGTCAAGATCCATTCATTTCGAGATGCCTGGACACACTGCGTTTGAAAGACTGGAGATTATAGGGAATAGGAAGTACAGACAGAGGGAGACAGTTCCAGAGTTGACCTGTTGCATAAATGAAGGACTGAGAGTAACGGTTAACGCTTGCATTAGAGAGCTGGACAGCAAAGGAATGAGAGTTTGTTGCTAGAGGGGTGCTACGCGCTCGTCGTAGAGGTGGAGGGATGCAGTGACCATTGAAGTAGCGATAGAAAAAAGATAAAGAGGCAACAGTGCGGCGAAGAGACAAAGGTTGAAGGAAGCCAATAAGAGGAGGTGAGTTGATGAGACTAATAGCCTTTGACTCCACCCTATTAGGCTGATAGGTTAATATTTGGTCGACTTTATCTCATCCTGCGATAGGCTAGCCATGTGGAAATCTGTTGTGAGAACCATGTGGGAATCTGTCACCTTGTAAATGTGCTTTGAATCTATCTGTGTTTTTCCCATTATCTATTGACCTCATCCCCCTTCCCCCTGTCACTTCATGCCCTCTCTCTGATGCTCGATTATATAAGTTTCACAGCGTCTGCAGCCAAACGACATGCTCAGCTGCAAGTGACTCACAGGATCCTAAGGGAGTCAACAGCCTCACAACAAAGGGTGTTCACAAAGCTGAATATAATCGTACGGCGCAGCAACAATGAGATAATGAATACGTCTTTGGTGTCTACATAGTCTTAATTTACACAAGTCATATACTAGAAAATACGCTACAACATGAATTGCCATATGCACCTTTCATCCTTCACTCCAAAAGTTTTGCATACCTACAGTATACCAGTGCATACAGCATTTGGTGGGGGCGGGTCAATTTTCCTGTGACAGTAAGCATGTTCCTCGGCCCTTGTGATCAGCTGTCATTCAAGACACATAAAACATGGCTTAAAAGTGCTGTGATGAATCGTTCCAGTACGTCATCTATGTGCATGCCAGCCACTACATAATGTGTATTCAGAACTATACAGTCAATGATATTTTCCTTAATTAATCAGTCTATTCAATCATCAACACATATCCACCTATTAAAAACTCTAAAACCTCCCAGCCTGAAGTACCGTCAGCTCAGATTACCCAACGGAATATTTTGGCGATCAGTTCCTACAGGACTGGACAGGAGGGGCGTCGCTTTAAATGTGAACCTCCCTTGTACAGCTCGGAATTTGCGATCACAAAAATCTGCAAAACCTTTACATAAGGGAGTGCTTTTGCCTTCAATGTACATGTCAAAATATGCTGAAAATATATATGGCAAAATACTGTGGCTGGAGTGAAGTGCATACCCAGTGCCGTTGACAATGCTACAACACTCGGCATCCATGCAAGAGACCTACTTTAATAATTAAATCTTGCTGCCTCAAGACGATTTTCCTCTGTTTAAGGGAGGCCTCTGAGTGAAGCAGTTAATTAAATTGTGTATCTAACTTCTGTTTCAAAATGTGTCCTTGAAAGCTGAAGTGTGACATAATAAAGAAATAACCGTAATATTACATTTCATGAAGGGGTTGCAGCCAAAGAATGGACACTCTCTTGCTATACGAGATACCCCCATGTGCACAGAATGGAGACCGAGAGACTAACAAGGGAAGTGTAAGTGAGATGCAGGATGAGATGGAGGGCTTGGGTGGAGCGGTTTATGTGTGAGACTGTTATGAGTTGGAGAAAAGTGAGCCTGATGGCTGAGGATATAGTGTGTCATGCAGGTGATTCGTTTGTGGCCGTCTCTTCCGGAATTAAGGCGTCTGGTTAAGGCAGAGAGATGGAAATGAAAATAGAGAGAACTAGAAAAAGTGTGAGGAGGTACGATTACGTTACAGTTCATTTACTTCTAAATTATTTGATATTTCACAAAGGAAAAAAATCCAAAGAATATGGTAATTTTTCTTAAAAAAAAAAATCTGGGGTCTCGGGATCATGCTAAAGAAACCAAATTGATAAATGTAAAAAAAAAAATGTGTAGAAGGCCTACAAGTACAGTACTGTGAGTACTAAATGCAAGGAACAGCTACAGTAAAATGTTCGGAATGTGAAATGTGATACAGTGTGTGAGGAAGGTGATGGTAGTGGTACAATCATGTGACGACAGCAAGAATATAATTAAGATTTCATTGTAGTGAAAGGCACGGAAGCAAAAACTGACTACAGAGACAAACCTGAGATGGGATGTATGGGACGGGTATGTGAGGTGGGGCATGGTGATGGCAGGTTGTGTATAATGATTAGGTGGGGCCTGGTGATGGCAGGTTGTGTATAATGATTAGGTGGGGCCTGGTGATGGTAGGTTGTGTATAATGATTAGGTGGGGCCTGGTGATGGCAGGTTGTGTATAATGATTAGGTGGGGCCTGGTGATGGCAGGTTGTGTATAATGATTAGGTGGGGCCTGGTGATGGCAGTTTGTGTATAATGATTAGGTGGGGCCTGGTGATGGCAGGTTGTGTATAATGATTAGGTGGGGCATGGTGATGGCAGGTTGTGTATAATGATTAGGTGGGGCATGGTGATGGTGGGTTGTGTATAATGATTAGGTGGGGCATGGTGATGGTAGGTTGTGTATAATGATTAGGTGGGGCATGGTGATGGCAGGTTGTGTATAATGATTAGGTGGGGCCTGGTGATGGCAGGTTGTGTATAATGATTAGGTGGGCATGGTGATGGTGGGTTGTGTATAATGATTAGGTGGGGCCTGGTGATGGCAGGTTGTGTATAATGATTAGGTGGGGCATGATGATGGTAGGTTGTGTATAATGATTAGGTGGGGCCTGGTGATGGTGGGTTGTGTATAATGATTAGGTGGGGCATGATGATGGCAGGTTGTGTATAATGATTAGGTGGGGCATGATGATGGTAGGTTGTGTATAATGATTAGGTGGGGCATGGTGATGGTGGGTTGTGTATAATGATTAGGTGGGGCATGGTGATGGCAGGTTGTGTATAATGATTAGGTGGGGCATGATGATGGCAGGTTGTGTATAATGATTAGGTGGGGCCTGGTGATGGGTGTTTGTATAAAATGGTCAGGTGCGGTATGATGATAGTAAGTTGTGTAAACCGATATGGCGGTAGCAGGAACAAAACAAGAGGCATACGCGTAGTGGACAATTTAAGAATGACTATATACTGACAAAGGTTGACTGCAGTGTGAAGTGTGTTCAGAGTGTGCGAGGTATACTCGTACAATGGTGGTGGTCGTGGCGGTGGTAATTGTGGTGTACGAGATAGGAGATGGTGGTGGTGTTGAGTGTGGTGATGTACGAAGTATGAGGTGGTGGTGGGGGTGTACGAGGTATGAGATGGTTGTGGTGTTGATAGTGGTGGTGTACGAGGTATGAGATGGTGGTGGTGTTGATAGTGGTGGTGTACGAGGTATGAGATGGTGGTGGTGTTGATAGTGGTGGTGTACGAGGTATGAGATGGTGGTGGTGTTGATAGTGGTGGTGTACGAGGTATGAGATGGTGGTGGTGTTGATAGTGGTGGTGTACGAGGTATGAGATGGTGGTGGTGTTGATAGTGGTGGTGTACGAGGTATGAGATGGTGGTGGTGTTGATAGTGGTGGTGTACGAGGTATGAGATGGTGGTGGTGTTGATAGTGGTGGTGTACGAGGTATGAGATGGTGGTGGTGTTGATAGTGGTGGTGTACGAGGTATGAGATGGTGGTGGTGTTGATAGTGGTGGTGTACGAGGTATGAGATGGTTGTGGTGTTGATAGTTGTGGCCTGAGAGATATGAGGTGGTAGTGGTGGTGGTGGTGGTGGTGGTGGTGGTGGTGCAGTGAACGCCAATCCATGTTTCGTCACCCCAAAATGCCATCACTCACTCCGCCGCTCAGGCCACCGATGCCCAAGTTTAATAATCCATTTGTGTTAACTGCCAGGCTGGCTGGTGTGCAGCCAACCACGCACCCATCCAGCCATTAATGTCTTCCTGCCTCCCTCACCACCCTGCCTCATGGCTGCATGTAAACCACATTGGGTCCTTTTATAAAATGGTTTTGATATGACGAACAACAATTGTCTTACTAGTTCCTGGTTGTTATTCAAGAACATTAGAGTTACAGATATTTAAGTGCAAAATGTTCGCGAAAGCAATCCTGCTAATGTTGTTAGTTTAACTAAAAGAATCGTGTCATCCTGTTCTCTGAGATTATCACACACACTTTGGAATGTTGAGAAAAGCAGCTTAAGTAACATCTATAATCATCATAAACTTTGCAACGATGTGCGTAGATCGTTTTAACAGTTTCCCAAATATCTCAGTTCTGTTGCTGTGCTGTACAACCCAGCTACAGGCAGTGTAGGGCTAGTCGCACACTTGGCTTGGTCCAATGAACAATTAACCCTACTGGAACCACTTATTTATTTTACTGTGGCTAACGACAGACGATTTCTCTCGCCATTTGGAATGTTCTTAAGGTGTGACGGTTAAAGATCACCTCTATAAAATTCACCGGGAATTAAAAAAAAAAAAAAAAAAAAAAAAAGGCGAGCATCAAGAAGGGCTAGCATACACATTTACTGCAGTTCGTCAAATTACCGTGTTTAGTTCAATGCCCGGCGTGGTAACACTTTAAAGCTCATTCCATTACCCCCGTGATGAGTGAAGGATCGACTAATGAAAACAGTTTAGTTGTAAAAAATTGAACTGAACCAATTATCCAGTGCAGTCTGTGTCAGTACTGTACTACCATCAATTACATGGGCAATTTAGAGAGAGAGAGAGAGAGAGAGAGAGAGAGAGAGAGAGAGAGAGAGAGAGAGAGTGTTGCTGTTGCTGTTATTGAAGGCGATGAGGGGAAGAGTGATTATAGAAAAGAACAGGCCAGTGTCAGGGTATCGTTTGTGCTAATGGGAAGTAACTGTCATATATAGGAATTTATATATGTGAGTTTGAGGTTCTTCGTTCACTGCAAATTTCTGTCTGAGTGAAAGGAATCCAAGTGCCAATGCCAGGGTTTGAAGTGTAGCGGCACGTGAGGTGATAATGAAATTTGTGTGAGAGTGGAAGAAATACCAGTGTGTGCTTAGGGTAAGTGTATGCAATAACAGAGGACAACGAGGACACAGGTATTTTTGCCTCCAAGGTACAGTAGGTGCCGAGTGGGACAAAAATTCACCTACAACTCCGTTATATAAGCTTCACACATGGGGCATGTCCGTCACCTTCCTCCCTGACGCATCATATCAAAGAGCATATTGAGCAAAGAAGCATAGGCCTACTAAGCCCCTCTCAACACAGGTATGTCAACCAGAAGAGGAGAGTGGGAGAAATATTAAGAAAAATCTTGTTTGTATAGTTAGTAATAAAAGTACTGTTGCTCTCGGTATACTTGCTTTTTAAAATACAAAACGTATTACATTCTTTTTCTTCAGTGAAGTGAGAAGAACGGTATGTTTTTCATAAAGTCACACTTCCCTATGTCGTTGCGAGAAGATGCAGCATTTGTTCTTCTGTCCATCCATAAACCATCTCCTAAAAGACTGAACAAATTATAGCGAAATTTAGCATCACAGGCGAGAGGGGAAACTCGACTTTAGGCCATATGTTTAAAAAATTACCCATAAAAGTCTTCCGAGAAAATATCCATAGATTCAGTGTGGTATTACATCGAAATTATCTGACGAATTTGGGTTTATATGGTTAAATAACAAGGTCACAGGTCAAGATCATATCTTTCCAAATTTTTACAACTAGAAATTATATCACCCACATCTTCCTCACTTATTGTTTAAGGAGATAGACACAAACTTCAGTAACCTCTAAGTACAATAATGTTAATTTCATGCTTGTTACTACCATATGATATTCATTCAGCTCAGCAAATAACCTCGTAGTGAAGGGTGTAAATGGATAAGACTAAGAGACAGTGCCATTCTGGTGCCTGTGGAGGTGAGGGTAGGTGGAGTAATGTGGCCAGGTTGTGTGTGTGTTGTTATGGTGTCGTTATCGTGCTGGGGTACCATTCCTGAAGGTGGTTGTGCTGCGTTATGTGATGGCGAGTCTGGCTGCTTTGCTGGTGTATTGTTGGTGTTACAATGATAATACCGTGATGCTGGTGTTAGGGTGCTTTTATGACGCTTATCTTATGATGGCGTTATGATGCTGGTTTATGATGGTGTTGTGGTAGTGCTGTGATGATGATAATGGTGTTATTACGTATTACTTATAACATGGTGATGTTTATAGTGTTTGCATTATAGTTCTGGTATTATGGTGTTATTATTTACATTTCCGGAATTTTGTGTGTGTGTGTGTGTGTGTGTGTGTGTGTGTGTGTGTGTGTGTGTGTGTGTGTGTGTGTGTGTGTGTGTGTGTGTTCTTGGTGCTGGTGGTGTTCTTGTTCTTCTTACCAACGCTCGTTGTCACGGCATCACACTTTCATTTTGCAGCCAATTTGCTTGAAAATTAAAATACATGTAAAGCCACAAGCAAAAAATCGCAGTATGAAGAAAACAACAAACGAGTACAAAAATGAAGGATACTCTCTGACGTTCAGGGATGAATGAAAAATGTGGAAGACCTAACACAATGCTGTCAGAGGATTATTGACAAACTTTTGCCCATGGCCATACTGCACCTGGTGTCTGAAAACATCTAAGATTTTCAAGTGAGGCATTTGACATGATTTTTAGAGTCCAAAACTTGTACCAGACAGACAAGTAATCACCAAAGACGAGCTCAAAGCCACATTAAAACAATTATCTCAATACAGCCCTGTGCTCTAATCAGCTTCGAGCGCGGCTATGATACCATGAAAGTTTCATCCGAACGCGCCCTCTAGCCTGTTTGTTTTATGATTCGTTCGTTTTTATACCAGTTATGAAGTCCAACAAGTATACAGGAAGGCATTTACATATAAGACAGAAACAAGAAAATGCCAGTGCACTTGCTCTCAAATGCTGCCTATGTTTTGGTGTTTTGGTTATGTAGCTGGTGTTACTGTGAAGTTATGGTGCAAATATCAAGGTGCTCATGATGCTGCTGTTATGACGCTACTACTATTATGCTGGTTAAGATGTTATGACCAGGGTTACTGCATTGTTATGGTAGTGGAGTCTGACGCACCATTAACTAAAGGTAACAGTGCCAAGGACGGCCTGTCACATTAGCCAGCACCACCATCAATCATATTCACTCCTCTCACCACTCTCTCTCCTGCCTGCTTTACACATTCTTGTCTATTTCCTACTCATTTTCCCTCTCATGACCCTTCCTTCTTCCGATCTCTCTCGCTCCTTCTTGCTTCACACTTTTTCCTTACTTTCTCTTCTCTCTCACTCCTAACACATTTTTTATTTTTTTTTCACCCTGTGCCTTACATTCCTTTCTGTCTTATCGTCCATTTTCTCTCCATACCTCCTCCCTCACTTTTCCTCCAGTCTCACGTTCTCTCTTCTCCCCTGTCTCACATTCCTATCAAACTCTCCTGACACCAGCATATAAATCGTACTCGCTTCTCTCATCACTCTATCACTCCCTCCTACCTCACACCTCTGTCTCTCTCCTGCCTAAGGTCCGTCTCACACTCCTGCCTCTCTCCTCTCTCACACTTACTGTATGCCTCTCTCATGTCTCTCACTTCCGTCCTACCCTCCTTTCCTACTCCTGCCTGTCTCCTCTCTGTCTCCCCTCTCTTGTGTCATGTTCCCCGTCTCATGGTAACGGTAACATTCAATCGCCTACTACCCACTTGGGGGTGTAGGGGCCCGAGGCTAGGCTACTGTGTCCAGCATATTTACAGCCAGCGTAGATGACCAGCCTACTTCCCTTGGTGACATTACTTGACCCAACACTCCAGTCACCTCCTGGGTATGGAACTAATGCAAGGCCGTCACTCCGACTGGGGTGTTCCAACCACTACACCATCAAGCGTCAATCCGTCTTTTTCCATTACTCTCTCAGTCCCTCCTGTTCTTCCCTCCCTTCTCTCACATTCACTCCTGCCTCACCCTCCCTCGCCTCTGACACCATCATCATACTTTTGACACCATAAGAACCGCCACACATTTAATATTAACATTCACCCCTGACACCAGCACCACCTCCTGACACCAGCACCACCCCCTGACACCAGCACCACCCCTGACACCAGCACCACCCCCTGACACCAGTACCACCCCCTGACACCAGTACCACCCCCTGACACCAGCACCACCCCCTGACACCAGCACCACCCCCTGACACCAGTACCACCCCCTGACACCAGCACCACCCCCTGACACCAGCACCACCCCCTGACACCAGCACCACCCCCTGACACCAGCACCACCCCTGACACCAGCACCACCCCCTGACACCAGCACCACCCCTGACACCAGCACCACCCCTGACACCAGCACCACCCCCTGACACCAGCACCACCCCTGACACCAGCACCACCCCCTGACACCAGCACAGCATAACTGACAGCACCATTGTCATAAAGACTTTGTAGTTACTTGTAGAGAAGTATATTTTAGACTTGTGGTCGAGCGGCTTTTATATCTTGTAGTAGTTTCCCCACCAGATGCCATGTAGTGACGGGAGAGGTAAAGAATAGTATGGGACTATTTTTATTTGTCTTGGAAATATTAAACAGGTATAATAGTATAAGTCCTGGGTAGCTACCTCCCTGTCTCGCTATCTCTCTCTCTCTCTCTGTTCTAAAGCTAATCTCCGTCTCGACCTCTCTCTAGGGTCGCTTGTCTCCTTCTAAACTCTCTTTCCTCACATCTCGTGTAGTAGGGTGTGTGTGTCACGTATCTTCCTCATGGCAACAGAACTTTCTCACGAGAGGACTGCTGACAGCTAACTGAATCATCTCCTTACTGGCCGCTGTCGTCAGCTTTCCTCCGTGTAAGCGTTTAGCGCTGCTCGCTTCTCGCAAACACAACACCTTCTCATCATTTGACTTCCTGCTTCTATCTGTCTCTCTATCTATCTATTTATCTATCTATCTAGTATGATTTGCAATTATAATATGGAGACCTACCACATTGCTCTGCCGCGCAAAAATGGCGTACCATCGACATTTAATAGTTATAATATATTAATACATACTACATACACATTATAATGAACTTATAAGCTAATTAAGTGAAATACATAATATTGTAAAGTAACATAATTGTATGAATATTGTATACATATATTATTCATAGTAAATAGTGATTATTCAGTAATATTACATTTAAACAAGTTGTATACATATTTGAATAAATGCAATGGTTGTTGTATAACACTTGTAAGACGTGCATGTACAACAGACGTACGCATATAATTGTGCAATGGTAATACTGCTAGGTTATACATTACATATTTGAGTTATCACTTTAGTAATGTCTAATATTTCACCTAACTTGTATGATGATACTGGTAATATAGAATTGTGCTATAATTGTATGACTTATAATATTGTACTAACATTGTGGTACTACATAATTGTAACATTTTATGAATTGTTACCAAATATTGTGTTAATGCATAATTGTGTTGGCCTTATAATTGTAGTTACATAAAAGTTACATCTTGTTAATGCAACTGTTTTGTCGTTACATAATTGTTACATATCGTTTGTAGGTACATAATTGTTGTTAAAGTTACATAAAAGTTACATCTTGTTAATGCAACTGTTACATAATTGGCAAAGTGTAACATAATGCAATCATTTGTCGTTACATAATTGTTACATATCGTTTGTAGGTACATAATTATAATATGGAGTAACATAACTGTAATAACTGCAGTCCTAACATATGCTGCGGTCGATGATAGTGATGATGTGTCGTGCCACTTGTATGTGGAGACAACAATTTGCTTTTTTGTTTGTAGTTTACGTGGTATTTTGGCATGTATAGTGACATTTACACTTATTTTCATTTGTTTGTTATGTGATCTTACTTTATTTCTCTTTTTTCTTTCTTACTTTTCTTTTTTTTTTTTTTTTTTTTTTTCTATAGTTTGTTTTTCTTTGCTTGTGTACGCTTTTTTCCATGTTGTTCATGGTTACATAATTACTGGCTAATTTTCTTGGGATACTTTTTCAAAGTTTAGTTTATATTGCACAGATACTATAAAATGATATTATATAGTCCCATATTTTGTTATTTTATATAAAAAAATATATATACATATATACAGTATTAACTATACACACTGACTTGTTCACCTGTACCTTTCGTGAGTAATATGTGTGTCAGCACTGTGTGGAAATCATTGTCTTCACGATTGTGTTGAAGATATTCACTCTTGCTAACGGCATTTGTGTTGGCCATTTTTTTTTTCTTCTCTAGGTTACCTTGTAACTTAATTTGTCTGTTTCCACTAGGTAGCTTTAATTAATAAATGTTTAATACAGTTCTTTTAATTGCTCACTGAGTTACTGTGATGGTATATTTTCTTTATCACTTTGTAGATATAATTAATGTATAGTTGTATGTATGAAACACGTATTTTACGTAGGTATAAATGGTAACACTCGTTGGTAGTAAATAAATATTATAATAAATGAATGAATATATACTGTGTAGAATGTTTATTGTTGGTGCAAGTATTTAATGATTGAATTATGAAGATAATTGAAGTAAGTATGTGTATTTAAACTGTAACTATACAGCACGTTTTATATGTTTGTGCAGAAGCTTATTGTCTATCACTGTGTATTGTATAAATGAAGTAACTATGTAACTTACTAATTTTTACCGTGGTGGGAAATGGTGTGAGTGGTGGTGCAGGTGGTGTGTTGACTGACGTGGCGTCTGTTCAGCAAGCACGCATGATGACCTCAACTTCCCACACTGGTAGCTGTGGTGAGTGAATGAGTAGCGATGAGTAACTTGAGTGAAGACGAGTGAGTAAGATGAGTTGTAAATCGTGTCTCACTCTTCGTTTGTTTGTTCCCTTTATTCTATGTGGAAGTTTTCTCTGTCCTTTTCTCTAGTGATTTATTCGTTGTGGGATGAAGACTGCCGCTACTTGTAGGTGCGTGTAGAAGATTATACAGACGACGTAGAGTTGTTAATTGTAGTTGATTGTAGATGGCTGTAGTTGATTGTAGATGGCTGTAGACTTTGTAGAACTGAAGTTAACCTTGTAGTCTCGGTTGCTTTTGTAGAAATTTGCTTTTAATTCGGAGACGATGTCCGCAGATTTGCTGGTTTGTCGTTAAGCTTACTTGCAAGGCGTCGAGTGATCTCTTGACCTCTGCATCAGCGTAATGATCTGGGAGACGGAGGGGCAGGAGCTGATATTGTTGGTTGTTGTCAATCTTGATATTTTGTAGGAATTTAATGTTGATTCGTAGACGAGGTTCGTATACGTTCGCTGCTACCAAATGTCATAAAGACTTTGTATCATAAAGCAGCGACTTTGTATTTGCTTGTAGAGGCGTATATTTTAGACTTGTGGTCGAGCGGCTTTTATATCTTGTAGTAGTTTCCCCACCAGATGCCATGTAGTGACGGGAGAGGTAAAGAATAGTATGGGACTATTTTTATTTGTCTTGGAAATATTAAACAGGTATAATAGTATAAGTCCTGGGTAGCTACCTCCCTGTCTCGCTATCTCTCTCTCTCTCTGTTCTAAAGCTAATCTCCGTCTCGACCTCTCTCTAGGGTCGCTTGTCTCCTTCTAAACTCTCTTTCCTCACATCTCGTGTAGTAGGGTGTGTGTGTCACGTATCTTCCTCATGGCAACAGAACTTTCTCACGAGAGGACTGCTGACAGCTAACTGAATCATCTCCTTACTGGCCGCTGTCGTCAGCTTTCCTCCGTGTAAGCGTTTAGCGCTGCTCGCTTCTCGCAAACACAACACCTTCTCATCATTTGACTTCCTGCTTCTATCTGTCTCTCTATCTATCTATTTATCTATCTATCTAGTATGATTTGCAATTATAATATGGAGACCTACCACACCATAACTCTGACACCAACACACCCCTGATATCACCATCGCATTCTTAACACCACTATCAAACTGACACCAACATCCACATCCCTCACACCACAGTCTTGAACCTACAGTCCTGCCACTACCACCCTGACACCACCACCACACCTCTAACACCACCATCACATTGCAATACCAGCACATTCCAAACACCACCAAACCTTCCTTCTGACGATCCAAGCGACATCCACTTCTATTATTGCATATTTTACACACACACACACACACACACACACACACACACACACACACACACACACACACACACACAGAGTTAAATTCTCGTGGGTGTTGGTGAAACGAATCTTTGTTGCCAACCGTCCAAGAAGAGCATTTTTATTAGTCATCCCCCGGCTATCCACCCACCCATCCACTTACGTATAATATATTGTAAAGTTTTCGGCCGTGTGCCTAAATCCTTAAGTCCTAAAACTGCGAAGGGAAAGGCAAGTCCAAAATGTCTAAAACACGTGATAATTATAACACGTCTGGCCTCTGTTGTCAAATACTGCTGACTGCACTCTGTAAGGTGGCATGCAGGCTGATTAAATTTAGTAATCATATTAGTTCCATCAATGTCCGTCAGTATTAGAGACCTGTCCTCCCTTCGCGATTTAAGTTTAAGAATGTGGCGATCAGTTCAGCCAAAAGTGATTCAGTTGTTAAAAAAATAATAAAAAACATAAATAGTCGACAGGGCATTGCGAACCTCCTAGTACAATATCATGTGAAATAAGAAAAATGGTGAGGCAACAAAAAGACAGAGGCAAAACAATCCAGTGAAAGACAATCGAGGGCTGAGTGGTGCGTTGTTGGAGCCAAGCGGTTAACCGTGTGGAAAATAGGGCAAGATTAGACAGATATAAGAAGTGCGCGTTTCTGATCCCCTGAAAATACCTAGGCCTTCTGAACACCAAGAAGACATCCCGGAGACGAGAATCCAAGTGTCTTTGCTTCCTTGAGGTAGGATGGAAGGTGAAGTAATACATAGGGAACAAGTATGATAGAGAAATTGTAGAGTAGGCAGATATAACAAACTATACTGGAACTGTCTCCCTCTGTCTGTATTTCCTGCTTCCTATGATCTCCAGTCTTTTAAACAGTGTGTGTCCAGGCATCTCGAAATAATCGGATCTTGAATTTGGCTCTCTCTGGTATTTTGTTTTTCTCTTGGAAGGAACAGTTTTGCGGGCTTGTTGCCTTTGGTTCCTTCTTCCTTACATAAAAAAAAAAAAAATGGTTTGTTTTTACCGACGGAACTGGGCCACTCCCACATTTCGAATACTAAGTCGTTGTTGCATGAATTTTGCAGATCTTAATTATACAGTACGACTGAATCTCTTTGGTTACTAGTTAAACCGACCCTTCAATCTGATTACGTCTGGCCATAAGCTTTGATGATGATGATCAGGGATATTAATTTTGTCAAGCTAGAAAAAAAAAATGTTATAATCAGAATATGGCTTAGATTACTGCTTATCGACAACACGAGGGTCACTGAGGCAGAAAGTCCATCATTACTGTCAATCTTCCCCTACAACATGACCCACAGTAGTGAGTTTACATCCACGTCCCCGACTGTACTGCTGGCTGGACAGGCATGAGGGAACAACAAACTGAGTCCACCAGTCTGACCGGCAGAAAATTAAGCTCAGGTTCTTCAGGGGATGAGTTGAATGTGCTAACCACTGCACCACCAGATTCACTCGTATATGATTGTTCAGGAAAGGCAAAGGATTTTTTTTTTTTTTTTTTTTTTTTTTTTTAGGTTACGTGGGGGTTGTGGGAGGGTGGGGAGGGGAGGGGACTGGGTATTGGGGAGAAGGGGGCTGGAGGTGTGTGGGGGTGGGGGGTGAGAGCAGCAATCGGGCAGAGTAGTAGGACAAAGGAGGCAAAAAGGTGTAAAATGGGAGACAATGGTGAGGTGAGGTGGCAGCAGAAACAAAGAGAAGAAATGATAAAGAAAATTGGAAGAGGCTGGCGAGTAGTACCTGGTGGGTAACTGGGATGGATCTTGTTGGAACAGAGGAGTGATGTTAAGTGCCTGGGAAAAATATGTTGATAAAAAGGGTGTTGGGGAAGGAACCTATAATGGATTACGCAGAGAGGTATGGAGGAAGAGAGAAGAAAATGTGGGAGTTGCAAGAAGCAGCGGCAACAAAAGCTAGTGGGAGAAACTTGTGTCTACATAGGTCCAGCTCTTAGCAACGGAAATTAAGTTAGAAGGTCGATAAACACAGGAATGGGGCAGTGACAAATGACAACGAAGAGAGAAAAATAGATGGAGAAAAGGTAACCATGGGAAGAGGGAATAGTAGTAGTAGTAGTAGCAGTAAGTAGTAGTTGCAGTAGTTGAGTAATTCCAAGGGTAGTAGAAGGGAATGGGCTTTAGCAACGGAGATGTGATGCTGAGGAGATAAAAAAGAAGAGAGGAAAAGAAATGGAAAAAAGAAAACTCTGAGTGTAGCAGGAAGGAGGGGTAATACAAGTTGGCAGTGCTGGGGGAAAAACTGAAAGGGAATAGTGACACAGAGGAGAAGAGTAAAAGACAGCAGAGGGGTAAGTGTGAATGACAGCAGAGGGTCGGGTAGTGGTTGGGGAGTGTTGGACAAGAGGTGGAGAAGCTCTGTCGTTTGAAACTGGCTTTACGTTTGGAGTATTGCCATGAGATCAACTGACTTCGTAGGGTGAGTGTTTACAAGATAACGCCGGTTCGTAAAAATTATACAGCTTAAACCACACCATTGTATACTGTATCATTGTCTGTGTCCTGTATCTGTCCTACCTTCCTTCTAATATCCTCTGTGGCTTTACACATTTTACAACAGGGAGGGTGGGTTGTGGTGGGGAGTGACTGAGTGGATAAACAGGGAGGGTGAGTTGTGTGGGGGAGGGACTGAATGGAAAGAGACACAGGGGTGGGAGATAAGTGGGGTGAGGGGTGAAGCTGAGGGTCCCAGGGAATATAATGCCATGGTGGTCGTGTCCTGCAGTTTCTACAATAGCAGTGAACCACTGTTCATAAAGGACTCCATTTTATTTCGATAAAAAGGTCTCGGTGGCATTAAAATGCTATAAGAAGTCATATTGTTTAATGGGAATTTTCATCTTAATGATCGTTACAGTTTGCTGAGGAAGTGTTAGGCAGCGGTACGAATTACAAAGGAGTACAAAGGAAAGCAAACAGCAATAGACCTAATGGTCCTTTTGAGGTTGGTTGTTATGGGGAAGACTATCACTATGACATCTATTTCTACAAGTTGAAGGTAAGGTGAGTAAAGTAAGAAGGCTCCCCCCAACCCACCAAACCCTCCAGTCGAAGTCGGCAAGAAAAAAGTGAGAAGGACCACCATGTACCATGGAAAAGCTGACGTGGAAACTTCACAGGAAAGACTGAAAAGTGGTAAACTATATATTGTGTCCTTACCATATCTACAACGTATACGGTAAAAGTATACGGTAAGCAAACATGTCTGAAGATTGGTTGCCATCTAAGCCCTCACTCCTCGCATCCACCCACCCCAAAATATATAAATAAATATTTAAAAAAAGAATGAAAAACCTAGCTGAAAATATTCGCGCTAATCGATTCAACACACACACACACACATAAATATATATATATATATATATATATATATATATATATATATATATATATATATATATATATATATATATATATATCGTTACATAGCCTATGATTTCATCATCCTTTGTGTAATTTTAACGCACAGTATGCTGCATGTTTGATCACGAGCGTGTTCTGCCTCAGTTCCCCCCTTCTACCGTTATAGTAGAGTAAGTCGTCATTTCTGGAGTTCAGAGCAGGATTGTCAACTCTTTGTCCCCATGGCTTCATTTGCGCGTCCTTCTTACAAGTTGTATCAAGCTCTGCCGGCCCCTATATAATGAGCTCAGTCTCTGCATCATTGCCAATTAGATCTGCTCCTCATTTTGTTCACATCTCTGTCCTCCCCTGTACAGTTATTATTATTGTGAGTGATCAAGAAATATCCAAACATCTAGCAGCTGTGTGTAATTTGAGTATAACTGTTGTTGCATTTTTTCTTGTACTGTGTAGCAAAAGGTTGATTCTTAGGCCTAGTGAGGTTTTTGTGATTGTTGTGGGGTTTTATGTCAGTCATTTTTGATAATATTTTCTATCTGTAATAATTTATCTTGCATTAACTGAGCATTACCCAGTGTATTTTCATTTTATCAGGGCAGACTTAAGTAAATTTACTCTTGCTAATTTTGTGTTAATACAGGCTATTGCGGTTAACCATATATTTAACCTGTTTTTTTGCCATTACATTATCCTTATGAGTCCTGAATGTTTTGTTGTTAGTTTGAGCATTAAACTTTAACTTGTAATTTTACCTAACTCTTTTGTTTTGAACCTGGAACTTTACGGGACAGTAGTGATTTTTAGTATTCTCACTTAAAGAGTACATTATCTTTCTCTGTTCCGTAACATAAATTTGGCGACCTCGCCAGGATATTCAGGATATTATCATAAGGATATTGCTTGATATTTTGTGACTGTTACTTATTCATGATGTCTACTATTACTACACTTGATGAAGCCAAAGATTTTTTGTCAAATGTGCAAACAGTGTGTGATGTAGAAAACAGAACAAAGAATGAACTTAAGCTTGTTGCTCAACAATTGGGAATTGCTGTTCACTCTCATCATTCTAAAGATCAAATTGTTGACATGATTAATGAGAGCTTGTTTAATGTAACTCCTCCAAATGAGCAAACGCAGATTGAATTAGCTAAGTTACAGCTAGCCCTGCAGGAGGCTCAGGCTAAGGAGGCGGAGTCTCGTGTTAAGGAGGCTGAATTTCAAGCACGTGCTAAGGAGGCTGAGTCTCAGGCTCGTATTCAGGAGGCTGAATTTCAAGCAAGTGCTAAGATGGCTGAATTTCAGGCCCGTTCTAAGGAGGCTGAGGCACAAGTTGAAATTGCTAGGATTCAGGCAGACCATGAGTATCGAATAAAACAAGGTGGAACTGGATCATCTAGCTCTGATGATTTTGATGTGGCTAAAAATGTTAAACTTGTCCCTCCTATTAATGAATCTGATTTAACAAAGTATTTTCAGTTGTTTGAGAGGGTAGCTACAGGTTTTAATTGGCCCCAAGAGTATTGGCCAGTACTCCTTCAAACTGTTCTCACCGGTAAAGCTCAAGTAACTTATGCATCTTTGCCTCAGGATCAATCTGATAATTATGATGTAGTTAAGAGCTTGATTCTTAAGGCCTATGAGCTTGTTCCTGAAGCCTATAGAGTAAAATTTAGGACAACTTATAAGCAAGATAAGCAATCCCATGTTGAGTATGCAAAAATCAAAGAAGATCTGTTAGAGCAGTGGTTAAATTCTAAGAATGTGGATTCTGATTTTGGTAAATTTAAGCAGATGATTTTGCTGGAGGACTTCAAGAGGTGTATTAGTAAAGATGTAAGCCTATATCTTGATGAGAGAAGAATAGATAATTTGCCTGATGCTGCAGTTTTAGCTGATGAATATGTTCTCACTCACAAGAGATATTCTAGAGAAAAAGGGAGAGCTGAGAGTAAGTACGTTGCCTCTACTCAGAGTACAGGTAACAGGAAAGAGAATAAATATGATGTTTCTCAGGAAGTAAATACCAGCTCCACCTCTAGATTTCAGAAAAGTCTATCTATCTATCTATCTATATACCTAGGCTGCTTCCCCCAAGGAAAGGGAGGTAGCCGAGACAGGACGACTCACTCTCCATTTACTCATCCATTCAAACACATTCATTCGCATCTTAGCCCCAAAGGGGAGAACGGACAGATCCTCACCGCATCACACCGCACAAGGGTCAACTGCGCAATGCAAGCAGTGACATCCACAGCAGGGCCCGACAGCTGAACTGGTTTACCCCTGCCACATCATAACAGACCCATCCCCTTACCCGCACCTGACCTGACTAGCTGATCAGACCAAATGCGGGAGAATATCCCCTCAGGGCTGCGTCATCACTTATTCATTCACAATTTCTCTCCATTTATTTCTGTCACGCACAGAAAAGTAAATGTACTTATTGTAGTAAGCTTGGTCATACTACGGAGAAACGTTTCAGGAGACAGCGTGATGTGAACAAAAAGGAGTCTTTAAATATTCAGTCAATTGGTCTAGTGTCCACCCTTGAGAGTTCCCAGAATTCTTTAACTGAGTTAACTGAACCTGCTTTGAGGGGTAACTTAAATTCTCACGATGGAGCTCCTCTTTTGAGCAGTAACGTGGGTGACACTCTCAAGAGTTCATGTGCTAATTTCCTGTCTGATGGTTTTGTCAGTCCTCTGGACAGTAATGACAGGAAATCAGTTAAAATATATCGTGATACAGGTGCTTGCCAATCCCTTATGCTGACCAGTGTTCTAGGCTCTAATGTTAATTCCTCTGATGAAACTGTAATCTTACAAGGTGTAGGGAATAATTACTTCTCTGTCCCTCTGTGCAGAGTGAATTTAGAGTCTGGTTTTGCTAATGGTTCCGGTATGGTTGGGTTGGTTGAGACACTCCCAATGTCAGGTGTAACTTTCTTACTTGGAAATGATATTGGTGGAAGTCAAGTGTGTCCAGCTCCTCAGTTGTCTAGTGAGCCAGTGGCTGCGTCCCAGGATTGTGGTGTCCCTGATGTGTTCCCTGCATGTGCTGTCACTAGGGCTAAGTCTAAAGTTACTGGTGATTTAGAGGATAATGATGATGATGATGTTATCCTAGCTGACACTTTTCTTGCTAATTTGGACCACTCACCAGATGAGGCAGTACCCCGTAGTGTTGATAATTTGTCGCGTCAAGAGTTGGTTGAGTTGCAGGTTGCTGACCCTGAGTTGAAAGGTCTAGCTAACTCTGCTTACAGTGAAGAAGAGTCAGCTGGTGCTTCTACTTGTTATTATATAAAGTCAGGAGTACTTATGAGGAAGTGGAGACCCCCAACAGCATCACCCAACTGTTGTTGTTGTTGAAAGATTCCCTGCACATATATTGCAGGCCGGGCCATACATTAGCCCGGTCAGTGTTGTATGGGCTGATTAAAAAAGAGTAAGTGGGGAGAACAGGACCTGGGGAATGCCCAGCACACACGTCCTGTCTCCTGACTGGCTTTCTGGTGTGTGTGAGCCGACTGTGAATGGGAGGTTGTACATCAAGTTGTCATCCCTCGTGTTTGTAGACAGGATTTAGAGTGGCTCATGATTCCAGTTTGGCAGGACACCTTGGAGTGAGGAAGACTGTGGCACGCATTTTGAAACACTTCTACTGGCCAGGTATCTTCAGGGATGTTTCCTGGTATTGTAAGTCTTGTCACACCTGTCAAGTTGTGGGGAAGTGTAATCAGACCGAAAAGGTTGCACCTCTAGTTCCCATTCCTCCTTTTGAAGCGCCTTTCACCCGTGTGTTGGTGGATATTGTGGGCCCTCTTCCTAAGACTTCTTCAGGATTTTGTTGACCCTGATTGATATGGCTACTCGTTATCCTGAAGCCATTCCACTTAGAAATATCTCAGCAAAGAACGTGGTTAAGGAAATGCTAGGGTTCTTCACAAAGTTTGGTCTGCCCAAGGAGGTACAGTCAGACCGGGGAAGTAATTTCATGTCGAATGTTTTCAAGCAGTCTCTGAAAGAGTTGGGCATCACCCAGATCACGTCTTCAGCTTACCATCCCCAGACCCAAGGAGCGTTGGAGAGATATCATCAAACACTCAAATCGATGCTCAAGAAATACTGTTTGGAACATCAGAAAGACTGGGATAAAGGTCTTCCATTCGTTGTATTTGCTGCAAGAGAATCTCCAAATGAATCACTGGGCTTCTCACCTTTTGAACTACTGTTTGGCCATGAAGTAAGAGGACCCCTTAAGCTACTCAAGGAATGCTGGCTGTCGGAGGAAGATGACGTCAACCTGCTGGAGTATGTGATGAAGTTCAAAGAACGGCTGTCCACTGCTTTACAGTTGGCGAGAGAGAATTTAGGAGCTGCTCAGAAGATGAAGACTTGGTATGATAAGAAGTCCAGGTTACGCCACTTTCAGCCAGGAGATCAGGTTTTGATTCTGCTACCGGTTCATGGGCAACCTCTTCAAGCCAAGTTTAGTGGTCCTTATTTCGTGGAGAAGAAACTCAGTGATGTCAACTGTCATCGCCACACCAGATCGTAGAAAGAACAAGCAACTATGTCACATCAACATGCTAAAGTTATATCACAAGCGGGACGAAAATAATCCAGTCTGCACTGTAGCTGTTCCACCCGAGCCTGCAAGTGAAGCTCTCCCATGCAGTATGAGCCTGAGTGATAGTTTGGGGAAGAATCCTGATATCATGAATGATCTCCAGACTAAGCTTTTTCATCTACCTCCCGAGGAAAAGGCAGGAGTTTTCGGCATTACTGCAGGAGTACCCGCAAGTGTTCCGTGCCACTCCAGGAAGAACCACTGTGTTGATGCATGATGTCGATGTTGGAGACGCAAAGCCAATTAAATTGCCTCCTTACCGTGTGAACCCAGTGAAAGTTCCTCTCATCCAGAAGGAGCTTGGCTACCTGTTGGACCACAAGATGATTGAGCCCTGTCAGAGCGAGTGGAGTTCTCCTGTCACTCTAGTCCCTAAGCCAGGTGGGTCACAGTGGCTTTGCATCGACTACAGACGTGTTAATCAGATAACCAAAACAGACACTTACCCTCTCCCTCGTGTGCAAGATTGCATAGACAAGATCGGAAAGGCTAGGTACATAAGTAAGTTTGATTTGTTAAAGGGATACTGGCAAGTACCTATGACTGAACGTGCTAGGGAGATCTCATGTTTTGTAACACTAGGAAAGACTTTTGCATGTTCCGTAATGCCATATGGTATGAAGAATGCACCAGCCACATTTCAGAAGCTCATGAATGTTGTAACAGAGGGTTTGGCAGGGTGTGTTGTTTATATTGATGATGTATTAATCTTCAGTGACAACTGGAAAGATCACCTATGCCATGTCAGTAAATTCCTTGAGCGTTTGGTTCATGCTAATCTTGTAGCTAATTTATCAAAGTGTGAGTTTGGTCAAGCTAAAGTTCAGTACCTTGGGTACGTAATTGGTGATGGACATGTTGCACCACCAGCAGCTAAGGTTCAGGTTATCAGTGATCTTCCCAGACCTAAAAGTAGGAAAGAGCTACAAAGATTTTTGGGAATGGTAGGTTATTACAGGAGATTTGTTCTTAAATTTTCAATTCTTGTATCACCACTTACAGACCTACTGAAAAAGGGAGTTGAATTTGCATGGAACGATAACTGTGAATCCTCTTTCAACAAACTTAAAGCTATTCTATTAAGTCAGCCAGTGCTCGCTACTCCAAATTTTGCTAAGCCTTTTAAGATGGCTGTTGATGCAAGTGATACAGGAGCTGGGGCTGTTTTGCTGCAAGAGGATGATCAGGGTATTGAACACCCTGTATCTTATTACAGTAAGAAGTTCACTCCACCTCAAATGAACTACTCAACTATTGAAAAAGAGCTTTTGGCCTTGATTTTGGGTTTACAGCATTTTTCATTTTATTTGTGTTCTGGTTTTGACCCCATAGTCATTTATACCGATCATAACCCACTGAAATTCCTTAGTAAGTCTAAAGATAAAAATCAGAGATTGACAAGATGGAGTCTACTTCTTCAGGAGTATTCATTAGACATACAACATGTCAAGGGGAAAGAAAATGTTATTGCAGATTGCTTATCTAGACTTTAGACAGATTATTTTAGAGTAATAAGAAATTTCCTTTGTAAATTTCTTTTTCTTTGTGGGGAGGTGTTACATAGCCTATGATTTCATCATCCTTTGTATAATTCTAACGCACAGTATGCTGCATGTTTGATCACGAGCGTGTTCTGCCTCAGTTCCCCCCTTCTACCGTTATAGTAGAGTAAGTCGTCATTTCTGGAGTTCAGAGCAGGATTGTCAACTCTTTGTCCCCATGGCTTCATTTGCGCGTCCTTCTTACAAGTTGTATCAAGCTCTGCCGGCCCCTATACAATGAGCTCAGTCTCTGCATCATTGCCACTTAGATCTGCTCCTCACTTTGTTCACATCTCTGTCCTCCCCTGTACAGTTATTATTATTGTGAGTGCTCAAGAAATCTCCAAACATCTAGCAGCTGTGTGTAATTTGAGTATAACTGTTGTTGCATTTTTTCTTGTACTGTGTAACATAAGGTTGATTCTTAGGCCTAGTGAGGTTTTTGTGATTGGTGTGGGGTTTTATGTCAGTCATTTTTGATAATATTTTCTATCTGTAATAATTTATCTTGCATTAACTGAGCATTACCCAGTGTATTTTCATTTTATCAGGGCTGACTTAGGTAAATTTACTCTTGCTAATTTTGTGTTAATAGAGGCTATTGCAGTTAACCATATATTTAACCTGTTTTTTTGCCATTACATTATCCTTATGAGTCCTGAATGTTTTGTTGTTAGTTTGAGCATTAAACTTTAACTTGTAATTTTACCTAACTCTTTTGTTTTGAACCTGGAACTTTACGGGACAGTAGTGATTTTTAGTATTCTCACTTAAAGTGTACATTATCTTTCTCTGTTCCGTAACAATATATATACAGTAAATATACTGTATACATATATATGTATGTATACAGTAAATAAGACGCTTGTTTAAGTTTCAAAGGGAAACCAGAATGAATGAAGAAAGATAATTTAGCGATAAGAGATAATGGAATGGGAAATTATGAAGGTCGAGAGTTAAACCTACTGAGCACTCTGGAGTTTGAGTCGTAAAGTAAACTGTAGTAAATGGGAAATTGTTTAAAGAGGAGATGCCATCTAAAGCCTGGTAAACAGACGGCCAGAAACACACAGAGAGGAAGGGAATTAGCAGACCCGAATAAATCATCCACCCTCAGCTTAGCAACCCAAGTTAAAAATGTTAGTGACCGCGGAATCATTGCGTGTTTATCCAGTTTTCCTCTGTGAGGGACCACGGGTGTTTATAGAAGAGTGGCGTCCCTTGATGCGGTGAGAAAGGGACACGAGAGGGTGGGCAGGGGGGGAGAAGGGGACAGGTTGGCAGGAGTGGAAAGACTATAAAAGGAAGGAACATGGAGAGAAAAGGAAGGAAGATATGGAGAGATGAGGGAAGCGTGAGGAGAGAATGGGTTTGGGCAAAGGAGGGGAGATAGAGACGGAAGAGGAATATATGAAGGAGATGAAAGGAGAGAATATGGGGGATGGAGGAAGGCATAGAAAGAAAAGGGATGGGGATATGGGGAGAGGAGGGAGACAGTTAGCTGGGGAATATGAAGAATGGAAAGAAATATGGAGAGTGGTGGGGAAAATGAAGATACGAGGGAACACAAGCGATTTATAGGATAGGGAGGGAATGTGTGGAGATGTGGAGAGAGGCTATGGGTTAACTAGAAGGTGTGTGAGAAAACGGGGGAGACATGAAGAGAGAAAGGAACACTGCATGAAAATATAAGGAAGGAAACTTACACTGGGAGGGGACAGAGGTAGACAGGAAGACGGAAGGGAAACATGGGGATGGGATGTGGCGATGAGGACATGGGGAGGGGACATGGGGACAAGATGAGAGGAGGGCGAGGGTGGGGAATGTGGTACAGGAGTTTGGGGGGATGAAGACTTGGAACCTTGGCTAGCAATTAAAGAAGAGCCGTCCGAGCGGAAGTTGGAGACGGGAAGGAGAGATGGACGAGACCACGGACGTGACCGCCGTTTGTGAGATTAAATTTCCGCGCCGAGTAATTCCACCAGCACCTGATGTTTGTCTCGGGAAAGGAATATCACATCCAGGGTTGTAAGAGCACACAGTTCCCGCTGGCACTTCACTACCATGACGTATTTCTACTCTTCCCTTTGCTACCAGACGATTTAGGAGACTTTTAGGCACCACCTCTTCACTACAACTGCGTGTTGTTAATTTTTCCCTCTGCTACGAGATGATTTAATTTGTTCAAAAGAGCTCTGTCGACACCTCACCACCTTCCTGTGTGAATGGCTTGTTATTCTTTGGTGCCAGATTTTACTGAATTTTTAAGAGTTCTAGTGGTGAGGGGGTCATCAACGATTTATATTAATCTTCTTGTTAAGGTGTTTTATTTTTTTATTCGAAATATTTCCATAATAAGGGGGTTGGATGAGAGCAAGAATAAACATAACAACACGAGAGGTAAAGGGTCAACGTTTGCGTCAGTCAAGTTTGGGATCTATTCACTCCAGGATAAATGTCTTGAACTGATGTGATCAGATATGAAATACAATCGTCTAAGGGAAATACAGTCGTCAGAGGGTACCAAGAATAAACTATAACAAGACAACACCACGAGAGATGAAGACATGGCGTTTGTGTTGGTGGAGTCTGGGCCAGCCTGCGTTTGTTGTGGGGATTAGGGAGTTAAGAAAAGTGACTATAATTGTGTGAGGACGGAAGGGGGACGATGCTGCAGATGTGAGAGTTCAGCTAATGTCAGGATTTGGGGACTTGAGGCACAGAGGGTGAGGTGAGGTGGTGGGGATGGGGTGGGTGGGGAGAGACTGGTGGGGATGGGGTGAGTGGGGAGAGACTGATCAGGATGGGGTGAGTGCGGAGAGACTGATGAGGATGGGGTGAGTGGGGAGAGACTGATGAGGATGGGGTGAGTGGGGAGAGAATGTGGATGGAGTTAGTGGGGAGAGACTGTTGGGGGAGGGGTGAGTGGGGAGAGACTGATGGGGATGGGATGAGTGGGGAGTGACTGGTGGGGATGGGGTGAGTGGGGAGTGACTGGTGGGGATGGGGTGAATGGGGAGAGACTGGTGGGGATGGGGTGAGTGGGGAGAGACCGGCAGGGATGGGGTGAGTGGGGAGAGACTGGTGGGGATGGGGTGAGTGGGGAGAGACCGGCAGGGATGGGGTGAGTGGGGAGTGACTGGTGGGGATGGGGTGAGTGGGGAGTGACTGGTGGGGATGGGGTGAGTGGGGAGTGACTGGTGGGGATGGGATGAGTGCGGAGAGACTGGCAGGGATGGGGTGAGTGGGGAGAGACTGGTGGGGATGGGGTGAGTGGGGAGAGACTGTGGATGGTGAGGAGATGGGATGAAGGAACTAGAGAGAAAGAAGGCTAGGGAGGACGAAAATGGGGGTGGGAACTGGAAGCCATGAATTAAGACTGCTTAGAAAAGTAATTGGTATGGAAAATATGAGGTGCGTGTAGAGGGAGTGAAAACAAGAGGGATAGTAAATGGGAGAAGGAAGATAAAATAGAAGGATTTGAAGGATTTAATGCACGAAGAGTGAGGGTGAGGTGGGTGGGGATGGGTTGGGTGTAACAGTGACTGAAGAAGGGTGAAGGATGCAGGAGAGGCGGGGAGAAAAGGAATAGATTGGGAGACGAAGGGAAGGAGAAGGAAGGGATTTTTTGAGGAGGGAGAGGGAAAGGGGGGAGATGGTGGCGATATAAAGAATGGGAGGGAGGAGACGGTGAGGTAGGGGGTATGGAGATGGAAAATGGGTGGAGAGGAAGTAACACGGGGAGGAAAGAGGAATGAAGAGAGAAGGAACATGTTAAGGAGGGAGATGGAAAGAGAAAGGAAATCGTGAGGAAGGAGATGAGAGAGAAACGAGAATGAGATAGGGGAGGTGTAAACAGATGTGATGGAAAACTAGGATACGGAAAGAGAAGAGGAATTGTGAAGATGAAAGACTGAGGAAAGAGGGGACGAGGGAGGGAGACCAGGAGTGAAGAGGACTAAGGATAATATGAGGCAGGAGGAAGTGAGGGAGTGGCGGTTGAAGGTGAGAGAAAAGTTGATGACAATGAGAAAGTGAGATAGACGCATGAACCAAGGAACGACAAGACTGGCTGAAGGTGAGGTTATACAACAACTGTAGGTGAAAGTGAGAAGATGAGACACACCTGGATGGTAACCAAACACAGGTACACACAGGAAGTAAGTTATCTTCCCAGTTTGTCTAAAGGTTATTAAAAAGGTGCGAAAGACAAAGAGAGATGAGATGAAGGTGTGCTTAAGAAAAGGGTGGGTGAAAGTGACGAAACGAGACAGGTGTATGAATAAAGGAAGACAAGCGTAGTTGGTGAGGTTAGACAGCGAGAATCAGGGGAAGGGTTTCAACACTTTACCTGCCCCTGTTGAATATGCGATTTTACTATGTATACAGCAGTGATGATTTAAAACTAAGAAAATTCCCAGTGTGAGGGACATGTTTAAGTTTGATGGTTAATGTTCCTATGGACCGAAACAAGGAGAAAAAGCTAAACTGGGCTATGAATGGTAAAAACAATACATACACTTACGAATCAATTATGCAAGTAAGTTTATACAGTTTAAGTCTTTATGACATATGAGAGCTACTATAAGCATCAAGCGTTGAAGTAAGGATCAAGGTGTTGGTGGTGACGTTCGTTTAGGTTAGGTCGGGTCAGGTTAGGTTAAAATAGGTTATGTTAGTTTATATGTCTTAATTTAGGGCAGGTTAGGGCTGGACAAACTGGGATAAGGTTACTTATGTCAGGTTAGGATAGGGTAGGTCGCGTGATTTGGGGCTGGGACAGCACAATTAAATACTGATGTGGCGAGACCAGATTATTTCAAGGTTAGTTGAAATTATATAAGATAAAGCTAGGCAATGTTGGGTTAGGTAAGATTAGGCTTGGCTATGAAAGGTAAGGCTAGGCAAGATTGGGCTAGGTAAGGTAAGGCTAGGAAAGATTGGGCTTGGTAAAATAGGACTAAGCAAGGTTGGACTGGGTAAGGTTAAGGCTAGGCAAGGTAAGGCTATGTAAGGTACGGCTGGGAAAGATTGGGGTAGATAAGGTAAGACTGGGAAAGACCGGGCTAGGTAAGGTAAGGCTAGGCAAGGTTGCGCTAGGTAAGGTAAGGCTAGGTAAGGTAAGGCTAGGCAAGGTAAGGCTGGGAAAGACTGGGCTGGGTAAGGTAAGACTAGGTAAGGTAAGGCTGAGATGGGAATCTGACTAAGGACTAAAGGTAAGGGCAAAGGACTAAAAGGTCAGCTGGAAACTGGTCCTGGATGGGTAGTGCTTACCTTCCCTGGTGATGACCTTTAGGCAGGGGTCAGTAAGAGTGTTGATGACCAACAGTGACACATTAATGCACAATGGACAATCTCATTACCATTACCGGGTTGCTGTGGCGGTGGGGCGAGGGTGTGGGGTGTGGGGAGAGGTTAGTGAGGGGTGTTGTGGGGAAGGGATCGTTGATGAGTAGCGGCTGAACACCTGGAGGGGGCACAATACGTGGATACATGGGCGGCACTGTTTGGTGGTCGTATGGTAGGGTGATGGTGGTTTGGGGGTTATAGTCAGTCTGTTTTCACCTGATGGAACTGGGCCACTCCCACCGCTTGAAGAGTAAGCTGTAGCTGCATGACATAACTAGAATTCTTACTTATGATGAAGCAATGGGTCTTCTTGATTACTAGTCAAATTTGTCTACTATATACACTTCAGTTACACTGGAATTCTCCGTCAACTTAGCAGAGGCGGGTTACTGATTTTCGTTAGTTGGATTGGGTTGTTGATGAGTAGGGACATATATACCTACTAACATCTAGGAACCTATTTGTGATAGTGTCTGGCTGATGGTGTGGGGGTCAGTGAGGTGAGAGATGGGACAGGTATGAGGGAGGGTGGTGGGAAAGGGTTTAGGTGGGAGTTGGTGCTGAGAGGGACAAACGTGCCTAATAATACGTAGAGACCTTTCATGGCGTCATTCCACAGAGGCTGGGGGTTAGTGAGGTGAGCTCTGGAGTGCCAGGCATATTGGGAATTGATGGGGTTGAGTTACTTACAAAGGCCAGGGTCTGGGTAGCTGGCCTTTTCTTTGAACCACCAACAAGATCGATCACCAGCGAGATTATCTTGATGTGAATATTGACAGTGGATCATTGGAACATAAATGGTATGTTGTTTCAGTAACTGTATTATCAGTAAATACATAACGGGGTGGCTGTTGATATAATAATAAAGGTTTACTAGAATAATGTAAGCGATCCTGAGAAGGGAAAGTATCTTCCTGATCCTCTCTTTCCTAGCCTTTTGTATTTAATACGTGAGGCAGGATCCACAAACAAGGGAAGAAAATGTATAAATATGGACTTGTAACTGTTGAGAGTCTACGTGAAAGGTGGCAAAATGCATCCAGCCGTGTGTCTGGAGTGTGTTGTAGGGTGGATGATGAATAAGTGGTGATGGTGAGAGATAATGATGGTCCAGTGGTGATGATGGTGTCGTTGTGAAGGGTGATGTCACGTGTGTGGCGGAAACAGCCAGGGAAGGTAACCCATAACTGCGTTAATGAAGGCTTTTATGGAACCAGGTAAAGGTACGGTTCAGAAAAATGTGTGTGTGTGTGTGTGTGTGTGTGTGTGTGTGTGTGTGTGTGTGTGTGTGTGTGTGTGTGTGTGTATTAACACTGATGTAGCCATGGACCCAGGCAGCAGCCGGGTATTAGTAGAGTCAAGAAGCTCTGTGACGAGGAGCACGTCTTGGAAGCAAGGTGGGAGTCTCTCATCGTCTTGAGAGACTGCCACCTCTATCTTACCGAGCTGTTTTGTACATCATACTGCTCTTTTATGTCACGTCTTTAATACCAGCATTGATGTCATAAATTTCAAGTCATTATTAACGAGTCACAAGCAGAAATGAAGTGCTAAGAAGGAGATGTCGCAAAGTCTTTTAAGTCTTAGAGGACCTAATTGTCCACGTGTGTGGCCGTGTATGAGGCTCCGGGTTGCGAAGGTAAGAAATAGAGAAAAATGGATAGGCAAGTCCCACGACAAAAATACACAACGTGGTGCTGACAACCCCTGTGACCCCGACAATACTGAACGATACAATACACAACCAGGCACATAAAACAATCACCACACTGCCATTACCAAACCCTCTTCATCAACATCTCGCCTCCAGCCACTGCAACACTAACAATGAAGAAACACCTACATACTCATTTCACGCACCAGGGCAATACAGCACCTCCATCAGAACACTATTACAAGCCCTTCCCTCCACCCAAACATCCACCAGTCAAAGACAACCTTAAATAGAACTGATCGTGTTTACCCATCACACCCAAGGCTGCCTTTTTTATATATCGGTTGTAGGGTCAAAGCAAATGAAGGATTAACCCCCTCATGGTCGAAAGTGTTTTCTCGTCACTGATGCCGGACTATTCTATTAATCAGAAAATGAGTCATGGGAGCCTGAGGGTTAATGTGTCACTGTTAACCCTCTCATGGAAAGAACCACTCCAGTATTCAGTTCTAAATGACGTCATACGATTTCACTCAGTTGAGAATAAGTCACAGGATCGTGCGTAATCTGATCCGTTGTCGATGTGAGGGGGTTATCTCTAATTCTTCCTACCAACAGGAGAATGTATTTATCTTACTCCTGGCATCTCATGGGTCTAAAGGCGAACACAGTATGTCTGCATAACCCCCGAGTTCATCAAAAATCGTAACCATTTCATTCTTGTTGCCGACAGACAATTTCAGGCAGGTCAGGGTTGGTTTCTCATAGTAAATACAGGAAATATTAAGGATGAACACAGTAAATCGCCCACAGCCTACACAGATTACACCCACCCTAACACCTCTACAGTACTCTCCAAATGCAGGATGTCCTGGGAAATGTGTGAGAAACCTCAGAAGCTTATTCCCGGGCAAATCGTTGTACTAGTTCAATAGGGACGTGGACTGAATCAGCTATTACGTGGGCACAGTTATAGACGACCTTACGGGTGAATTATGAGGGAGACCATTTTCAGCCGTAAGGTCATTAGTACTTGCAGACCCGTGACGGTTAAGAACTAAACTCATGCTGATACAACATTTATCACTCAGAATGGTCACAAGAATAATCTCAAGTTCCTCACACAGTTCTTGGGCCAGCCTGTAGATGGTGGTGGCCAAGATATTTTTCCCCGTGAGAGCTGGTGCAATACATCACTGCCACATTAAACGCACACATTATATTGTTCTTATCACCAAAATAATACTATCAGCTTAGGGATGCCTTTACGAATTGGAGGGGAGAGAGGAAGGACACAAGAAGAGGGGAGAGGATAGGCAGGAGGTAGATAAGGGGAGGGTTGGGGGTAGGGGGAAAGGACACAGGGAGAAGGAGGAAGGGAGGGATGAAGGAGGCAAGGCAAGGGAGAAAGAAAACAAGGGGGGGGGAAGGAGGAGGCAAGGGAAGTAAGGAGGGGAGGAAGGAATTACACAAGGAGATGGAGGGGGAAAGGGAAGGAGGCGGCAGAACACAGACTAAAGGTGGCGTCACACTGGGCCAAAAGTGGCTAACATGCGAGCAGCTTTTGTGAGGCGACGCGGCTATCAAAGTAGAGTTGCCGTCAAACACGTGTGTTTTTGGTAGCCGAAACGACTAGCAGTGTCATCTGCCTTGGTGCCTGGTGGTCATTTGTGAACTAAGCACCACGGAGTACCCACTCCCTTTTCCTCAGTTTCTGCAACAGCCTAACATACTTCAGCAACTCCAGAGCCAAGAGGCAGTCTACTAGAGTTTTTCTTGCCGCAGGTTCCTATTGAATATTGGTCACAACCCACTTGCTGTTTGGAAACAAAACAGCCTATGTGGCTGGTACCCCGAGGGTCTGAATATTTATTTCATGTCACAAGAAAAAAACAGAAATGAATAAAAACCACGGGAATTAAATTATATTTACTTAACAATTTTAGTTAAAGTTTCCCTCTGTGAATAACAGAATATTTTCTCACCAGTTACAAAAGTAATATAGGTTAATTTGGATTTCAATCTCACCAACAAGCTGTACGCGAAAATTGATATCCATTTCGCCTCACAAGCGAAATCTCGCTCACTGTGGGTCAGTTTGGCTAGCGGCTCACAAAACTGGCTCACATGTTAGCCACTTTTGTCCCAGTGTGACGCCACCTTAAGTGATATTGATCCTCGAGTTCGTTTTGACCGGATGAACCAACTGGTTTATGGGTTAATCTACTGGACATTACTGTGGCGGCCAGTACACCCAATTACCATTATACAGTAGCTTCACTAGTCATTGAATAAATGCACTTCCTTAGCGAATGGCTTCAGTGCAAAATCACATTATGACCGGCAGTGTGACAGTTAAGAGATGCGACAAACAAGAATTATACATACACACATACTTAAATGTGTGTGTGTGTGTGTGTGTGTGTAATTCACCGGGTCGGTCAGGATCACTTGATGGTCGTGATCGTCAGCTTTTACCCTCCCGGAAGGGAGCTGAGTGCTCATATAGTCCGATCTAAGGGCAAGGCTGTGACCTTCACACACGCACACCTGTCCCCTTGCTCAAGGGGGACAGTAACCACCCACTTCGTCAGTGAAACTTTTCGCAACCTGAGCGAGGCGCGAACTCCCGTCCACCAGTTGGCAAGCGAGAGCGTTACCACTGCACCAGCGAGCGGTGTAGTGTGTGTGTGTGTGTGTGTGTGTGTGTGTGTGTGTGTGTGTGTGTGAAGAATGAGAATAAAAGCGAGATCAGTGAAGGGCAAAGGCAATTTTAAAAATAATAAGCTACAAGCCCCTTTTTCAATTTTTTTTTTTTTTCCACGAACACAGATGTAATTAGTGGCTAGTGGAATTAATGGTGTACGGAACTAATAAATAAATCTTAATAACCCTTCTACTCACACACCTATTCTACATACACCTTCACCTCTTAATCCTGTGCTTCCTGGTGCGTGTGCCGTTGCTGCTTGCACACTGTAAATTGCAGCCACCAGACTGTTTCCTTCCCTGCCCCTCAGCCACTGCCTTCGTTCCACTAATTACTCAACCATTGTGCTGACGAGATGAAGAAGCCTCTGGAGAGCAAGCCTTGTTTTCCGGCCCCTCTTATGGCTCATTTCCTTCACCATCAGAGGCCGTCGCTTGGGTTAACGAGGCAGTGTGTGGGTTTGACTAAATACAGTAGTGTTGAGGCGGTGAGGGTAAAAAGAGATGTCGTCGTACTGAAGGTATTAACCCTCCGACACCACAGCGTAATATGCAGATGAAGTCAATACAGAGGAGCTGCCAAGAAGCAATTTAAAAAAATAAATCGTCTGTCAGCAGCAGAAATAAAACAGTTAACCCTTTCAGCCTCGGAGGGAATGATTTCACTGCCGATATCCTGGCGATTTTATTCAGCCTGACAGACTTCAAACTGGAGGGGTTGGATACAGCCTTCACTAACCCCTTCACTACCAGGGTTGTCTCCTATACTGCATAAAATCGTGTGGCATCAACAAGACTTAAACAGTTCAGATGTGTGTGGTCGTCAGCGGGCAGTAAAGCCGGTGGTGTTGGTGACGGGGTTCAGGCATTGTTTGGTTGGACTCAGCGGTGGTGGCAGACAGGTGGAAATTGCTTGGCGATCCTGTCATTAGTACAAGAGATATAATCGCTGTAAGCCTAACAGTGGTGGTGTTGGTGGTGGTGGTGGTGGTAATTCAGTGATGGTTGATGGTGATGGTAAGAGAGTTGAAGTTATTGTTTAGCGAGACTGTCATTAATAGAAGAGCTGCAATTGTACAGGTGATAGTGGTAGCTGTGGTGGTGCGTGGGTCAGTGGTGGTGGTGGTGGTGGTGGTGGTGGTGATAGAGACTTTGGTAGGAACAGTGTGGTGGAGATGGTAATGATGGTAATAGAGGTGGTGATAATAGAATGTTAATGACAGTGGTAGTGGTGATGGTAGTAGAGTTAGTGCAGGTGGTGCAGGTAGTAGAGTTCATGGTGCTATGATGGCAGTGGCTGTGATGGTGGTTGTGGCGGTAGATGCTGGTGCTACCTGTGGTGTAGTGATAATGATGACGATGGTGAGAGGGGAGGAAATTATTTAGAAAGCCTGTCATAGGAAGAATTATTACCGTAGAGGTGCTGGTAGTAACTGAAGTAGCGCTGGTATGGTGATGGTGGTAGTGGTGATGTAGGTCATGGTGGTGGTGGTGGTGGTGGTGGTAGTGGTAATGGGTGGTACAGTACTATGATGCTTGGTGGTGGTGGTGGTGGTGGTGGTGGTAGTGGTAATGGGTGGTATAGTACTATGATGCGTGGTGGTGGTGGTGGTGGTGGTGGTGGTGGTGGTGGTGGTAATGGGTGGTACAGTACTATGATGCGTGGTGGTGGTGGTGGTGGTGGTTGTAGTGGTAATGGGTGGTACAGTACTATGATGCGTGGTGGTGGTGGTGGTGGTGGTGGTAGTAGTGGTAATGGGTGGTACAGTACTATGATGCGTGGTGGTGGTGGTGGTGGTAATGGGTGGTACAGTACTATGATGCGTGGTGATGATGGTGGTGGTGGTGGTAATAGGTGGTACAGTACTATGATGCGTGGTGGTGGTGGTGGTGGTAATGGGTGGTACAGTACTATGATGCGTGGTGGTGGTGGTGGTGGTGGTGGTAATGGGTGGTACAGTACTATGATGCGTGGTGGTGGTGGTGGTGGTAGTGGTGGTAATGGGTGGTACAGTACTATGATGCGTGGTGGTGGTGGTGGTGGTAATGGGTGGTACAGTACTATGATGCGTGGTGGTGGTGGTTGTTTAGTGGTGGTACTGGTTGTTGTGGCACTGTTTTGGTGGCAATGGCAGCAGTACCAACGGAACAATGGTAGAAGTGATGGGAGTGGTGGCAGCAATCGTAGTGGAAAAGAGCAGCAATGGTAGGGGCAACTAAATAGCAATGGTAATGGTAGTGGTGATGGTAGTGTTCAATGAGTAGTGATGGTAGTGGGGCTTTTTTATTGTTTGAAGACGGTACAATTACTTCACAACAAAGGAGGAGAAAGGAGGTGTATAATCTTTCAACTGAGCTACAACACTCGTCATTCATCATTCAAGGCTTCAGGCTTCAGGTTTCATTCACTCATCATTCAAGTCTTCAGGATCCATTCACTCACCGCTCATTACTTCAGCACAAATCTTTTCGTTTATTCATCACCTGAACCGCCAATATGTCGACCCCATCCCACAATATATACCAATACTCATCAGTACACACGACAAAATATCCGACTTTATCCCACATCATACAATATCCAGTCATCATCCTGATTATTGACATTTAGTATTGTGTAAATAGATCTAATATATATATATATATATATATATATATATATATATATATATATATATCCTGGATCGTGTGTGTGTGTATGAGAGAGAGAGAGAGAGAGAGAGAGAGAGAGGATGTGTGGTGGTGGGGAGGGGGGATAACTGCAGCAAGAGGGGGTAGGTACGGTACATAACAGGGTCCTCGATGCTCGCGGCTCGTCATTAACATTTTAATGGTATCAGCCTTCCATTTTTCCCACGTGTTGATGCCATAATTAGAAAGCGAGCCCGGCTATTACGCTGGTTCTGATTGGTTATTAAGGCACACACGATTACACTGGTATTTATAGTTCCCGGGTATTTTGTGGGGGACAATGAGGTATACTGGATGTGGAATCTATCTATCTATCTATATACCTAGGCTGCTTCCCCCAAGGAAAGGGAGGTAGCCGAGACAGGATGACTCACTCTCCATTTACTCATCCATTCAAACACATTCATTCGCATCTTAGCCCCAAAGGGGAGAACGGACAGATCCTCACCGCACCACACCGCACAAGGGTCAACTGGGCAATGCAATCAGTGACATCCGCAGCAGGGCCCGACAGCAGAACTGGTTTACCCCTGCCACATCATAACAGACCCATCCCCTTACCCGCACCTGACCTGACTAGCTGATCAGACCAAATGCGGGAGAATATCCCCTCAGGGCTGCGTCATCACTTATTCATTCACAATTTCTCTCCATTTATTTCTGTCACGCACAGCCACTCTTCCTTGCTCAACAGACATCCCTCTCGCATCCAGCGCTCTCTTCACACTGTCCATCCATCCTATTCGTGGTCTTCCTCTCAGCCTTACACCTCTCACATCAGATCTAGTTATCTTTCTCACCAATCGCTCATTATCCATTCTCTCCAAATGCCCAAACCATTGCAACACCCTCTGCTCAACTCTGCCAGCCATCTCCCGAACAACTCCAGTTCTCCTTCGCACTTTATCATTTCGCACCCGATCCATACGCGTCACTCCACACATACTCCTCAGACATCTCATCTCCATTACATTCAAACTTTTCCTCTCTGCTACACCCATATTCCATGTTTCAGCCCCATATAATGCAGTCGGTACCACAACACCCTCATACAGCCTTCTCTTTACATCCATTCTAAGCGAACGACATTTAAACACTTTTTTCATTCCTCCCAGCACCTTTCCTACTTCATTTATTCTAAACTTCACTTCTGCATCTATTCTTCCATCCACAGCAACATGTGACCCTAGATATTTAAAATAATCTACCTCCTCAAGCAACTCACCATTCAAAACTATATTCATCCCCCTACCATCTATCAACCTCGTACACTTCATCACTTTACTCTTATTCTCATTTACTTTCAATTTCCTCCTTTCACACACCCTTCCAAACTCCTCTACCAACTGTCTCAATCTCTCCTCTGAATCAGTCACCAGTGCAGTATCATCTGCAAACAGCAGCTGCTTCAGATTCCACTCTCCTCCATCAACATTTACCAGACTCAGACCACCTAAAACTCTTGCATTCACCTCCCTTACAACACCATCCATGTAAATATTAAACAACCAAGGCGACATCACACATCCCTGTCGCAGCCCCACTCTCATGGGAAACCAATCACTCACAGCATTTCCCACTCTTACACACGCTCTACTATTTACATAAAAACTTTTCACCCCTTTTAGTAACCTACCATCAAGTCCAGCAGGAAAGTTGGTGCCTTTGTTTCCCCATTCTCTAAGCATAGACAGAAAACGGAAGCAACATAATTCAACATATGGCTCAGTTGTCTTTTGTTTCGTACCTCACCTCATCCCTAGATGAGGGGGAAAAAAACAGCAGTGCGATGACAAGAATATTCTGTGGGCATAAACCTGTATTATAAAAGCTAATGCTGCACTGGATTATATTTTTGTATTTCTGGGAGTAAACAAGGCTGGAATAGGATGGAATTAGATGTTTTTCTTTTGGTATTTTCGCAACATGAACGGGAACGGGAGGTGTGGCACTAGGTTTTCGAGTTTTTCCAGGCATAATCAAGGATAAAGTAAATGGGTAATTTGTGTATACAGTAATTATATTTTTGAGAATTAATATCGCTACATATGAGAGTTTTGTATGCCTGCATTTTCTAAGAATAAACCGGAGATTAAGATGATTTATTGGAGCTGTTGTTTATGTCTTTATTACACGAGCAACTGAAGGGTCCACAGAGGATAGAGCTGCATTTGTTTTTTATTTGTGTTTCTGGGAATGATTCTGGGCCGAAAAGTATAAAGGTTAGTTCAAACGAGCAAAATCGCGGTCGTTTTTTGCCGGAATTTGCTTCCCGGTAGAAATTCCGGTCGCTTTTTTCGCCGGTATGGAGAGACCGACATGTTGGTCTTTTTTTGCCGGAATCGGCAGAAAGAGGCCGGGCCGATTTAAATGGAAGCACCGAACAAGGCAAAGCTCTGGGAACGAAGACGAATACGACATCTTGTGTGTTTATACTACTACTACTAATTACTGTTACTACTACTACTACTACTACTACTACTACTACTACTACTTTAAGGTTCATTCCAGTTGGGGTGTATTTGGTATGACCATGAGTATAAAAGTATGATTATTTAAGTATGAGTTAAAGGTATACACAAGGAATCTTATACATGATGTTATGCTTAAGAAAATGTATGCATACGACCCCTGGAGCCACCGAAAGCTGAGTGGCAGTAAAGGCTTGTTCACACAAGCTAAATGGCGGCCGTGAGGCTCGTCTTGAAGTAGGCAAAGTGCAAGAGCAAAAGTTGCCCACCTAGTACTTGTACGGTGGTCCATCTTTGTAAACACTGTTACCGAGTTCCTGCCTCCGTAGTCCCCGTACGTGTGAACACCTTCCTGGGAGAAATGACGAAATTGGCTTTTTTTTTTTTTTTCCGCAAATCGGCGAAAAAACGGCCGCGATTTAGCTCGTGTGAACCGGCCTTAAGGCTGCATGTGAGTTTTGTATATACAGTATATATCTGAGTCCCAACAGGGGCAGGCGAAGAGGATATGGCTGCAACTGTATATGAATCTTGCGAGAAACCTACGAGGAAGTTGGTGATACCAACCCCCGTCAGATCCACTAATGTTACTTGGTAATTCAGTGGCAGCTCCACCTCACTGTGCAGGCTTAACCCTTCCACTGATTTGTCACACTACCGTATTTCACCTCGGCTGCCGACAGGTGGCATTTATTATGGTTTTTCCAGCTGATGACCTATTTTCCCTCAATTTCTATTATACTCAGGCGATTCTGTTCACTTTATGAACTGGGGACGTTACACACAGCCCTAATTAACCTTCTCCACCGATATAACCAGTCCTAAGATTTAAAGACAAATGTCATAGGAGCAGCATGAATAATATATAAATGACAATTTCGGGTTGAAGGAATTAACGATACAAACTTCAGATGATGTACAGCTACATCTGTAACAAACAAAGCAGTACTGTACTCTGTGTTATAGGATATAGGCAGTGTGTACAGTGCAATTGTATTTTTTCCATATGCTGACTACCGTGTTTGTGGTGTAGCCCATCCCTGTCAAATTACGATGATGAAAATGATGAAGATGATTCATTATTATTGTTAATATATTACATTATTATCATTATTATTATTATTATTATTATTATTATTATTATTATTATTATCATTATTATTATTATTGTTATTATTATTATTATTATTATTATTATTATTATTATCATTATTATTATTATTATTGCATATATCGAGCCCTGACCTCATGCGTTTATTCCCTTTCATGTCTCCTCACTGGGATATCAGGTAAGGGCACCAATATATTTCCCCTTACCAAAGACCAACATAAGGTATGCTGCCTCGCAGGTCGTAATGTGGGAAAAATAAGAGCGTTATCTACCACAGTAGCCTGCATGGCGTAAGGGTTCTCTCTCTCTCTCTCTCTCTCTCTCTCTCTCTCTCTCTCTCTCTCTCTCTCTCTCTCTCTCTCTCTCTCTCTCTCTCACGAGTATCCATATATGTCCTCCTCTATAATGACACACTGACTTAAAATATTTATACACTTCCAAACAAATGCCTCTGACTGGGAAAAGATACTGAACTGGTGGGTCACACAGGCTTGTTATACCCTAACACTAGTATATACAGGATTTACACCGATGTATAAAATCGATTAATAATAATAATAATAATAATAATAATAATAATAATAATAATAATGATAATGATGATAATATTAATAATAATAATAACAATAATAATAATAATAATAATAATAATAATAATAATAATAATGATAATCATAATAATAATAATAACGACCGCCGTAGTGAGGTAATAAAGGAGCTTCCCGTAATGAAGGGGTGAGATATATTTTACAAGTAATTAAATATACTGTTACTCAGAAGTGTCCACTGAAGCTACAAGTTTAATGTTTCACTATAGCACAGTTGTTCAAATCTGGCAAAGATTCCTAAACCCTTTCAGCTGAGTTGATGGCCAGGTGGAGTCAGACTGGAAGGCTGATTTCATTAGTAACCACAAACACTATATCCTGCCTTGTTAATAGGGTTTATCGAATATCAAGCAGCCACGGCTTAATATTTAAACTGTTGGAGTCGTTCAATTCCGTCAAAGTGTAAACCAACCTACTGTTGCAGGACATTACTTAATGGTGTACCTGGCACCCTTGTGACTCCAGGTTTTGAGAACTGGTGCATTACGAACTTTCTTTTAAGGATGATGAAAGAACATTATAATCCTGTCAAAACTAACCCTCCTGTGTAACCGACATCCTAGTGTATTGCTCCTACCACCTGACCATATTAAGTTTAGCAGAGGCTGTTGTCTAATGTTAACACCTTGGCGTACAGGTGACTGGACAATGTGCAGTGAAGCTAAACACTGACGTCCCCAGGATGAGTAAGGGTAAAGTTTTTGTCGGCCAGGGTTCATATATATGTGAACACTGTGAACTGCAGCTAGAATCTGTCCCTCTCCTGCAGTCCACACTTCTTCTGTAGGGATATAAGGAGAGAGTTGAGGAACGATTCTATAAGAGGCAGCTCCACCTCCCGGTTATATCGGTGCCACATACTGAAGGCATCCCTCGGCAACACCCCCCCCAAAAAAAAAAAAAAAAAAAAAAAAAAACATGGTGATAAAGGCACAGAGGGAACTGCTGCTAATGGTGGTTGGTAATGGCACTGGTGGTGACAGTAGAGTAATAACGGTAATGACGGTTATTAATGGTGGGGATGGTAATAACGCAGTGATGGTAATAATGTAACTTGTATTATTAGTGGATTCAGTGGTAACAGAAAAACGATGGCAGTGGTGTTCTTTATGGCTGTTGTTGACACAAAACATAACTGCAAGAAGTAACGGGGGACGTCGCCAGAGTCCCTACTCAGTAAAGACTGCTGTGTGGTATCACGTGGAGGACAGTGTGCAAATTAACGCTGGGCTGGGCGTTGTTTATCTCCTTCCACCGTACTGGCCAGACGGGGTTCAAGACAAGGCTGAGACATGACCACCACAAAGCGTTTTCGATTTTGTGACCTTTCTTTTATTCTCCATCTGTGCCTCCCTCTTTCCCTTTTGTTTCCTCCATTTATTTTTTTTTACCTTTCCTGTCTTCCTCTTCCTTCTCGTCCTCTTCCTCATCCTCAACCTCTTCTTCCTGTCCCTCTCCCTCTCTCACCTAAAGCACCACCAGTCCACTTATCCCCCACTTCATATCGAGACCAAGTCAACACATGCGAAATAAGATTCTTGACATAATCCAAGCGCCGTCTTGACGTATATTGCGTCAGGTGATGGTGGGGAGAGTTTACCCGACTCATATTTACAGTACCATTGAAATGCGGCCAACACTTACATGGAAGGTCAAAGCTGAAGTGTTTTGCCTGTGTGCTTGGCTTACGTTGATGAGAAAAGTGAAACATAAATTTAAGACTATGAAGCTGAACGAAAGTATGTGTTGCTTAAGTAGAAACTTTGTACTGTACCTATTATGTATGTTTTGCTTATCTCCCTATCCCGTGAAAATTTTCTTGCTGGTTTTTCTACACGGGATGTTGTTCCTTCTCACTTTTCCTGCCACCTTAGGCTGGAGATTTTTTTTTTATGAGCGGGGAACTGCCGTTTCCTTTGCTCGTTGCCTATTTTTATCGTGTAGACTAGTCATACTCTTCACAAGGAGCAGCTACTGAGGACCAACCTGGTTCCTGAGATTATTCTCTCATCTTATGATGGTATACTTTCTTTTCTTATTTCCCTTCTTCTAAATTTAAAATCTGTCCCCCTTACACACACACACACACACACACACACACACACACACACACACACAAAGAGGATGCTATAATAAATGATCTGGAGGAAGGCTGGGACGAAGGTGATGTAGTATGAAGAGACTGGGGGAGATGATCTGGTGGGAGAAGACAGAGAGAGAGATATGAGGGGGATGTTGGTGGAGGAGTTAGTATGGGAGGCCAACGTAAACCAGTTATGGAGTGGAGAGTCACTGCTCATCCCCGTCACTGTCTGATGCACGACCACCACCATGGCGGGTTTGAGGGGGAGGGGGATAACATCAAACAAGTTGTTAATATTTTATCAATAACTAATATTTTACCTTCACACACACAAAAAAAAAAATGTATTCTTGCTATTTTCGGAACCTGTATTTGGGAACTGACTTTTTTTTCTTTTATTTGTGGTGCAGTGAAGGATGGATTAATTTGTTCCCTACTTTTAAAAAAATTTCTCCCTAAACTAAAAAAAAAAAAAAACTGTGGAAGTGGCAAGAAAAAAAAATATCACTAGACTGAAAACATCTTTACTCATGAAAATTTTTGTACTACTAGAAAAACGAAAAATAAAAATCTTAGGTCAATGCCAGTTGGGTTATACTGCTGGTGAGCCTAAAAGACTTACCAACACTTCATTGTGGTTTGTGCATTGCACCTTAGTACTCTGTTGCATGTGATTATGACTTATCAACAATTCACTCCAGTTTGTGCATATATATATATATATATATATATATATATATATATATATATATATATATATACCTTAGTATTCTGTTGCATGTAATTATAGCTTTTAATGACGGACCACTTTGTATAATTATATAAACGAGAACATCAACGTACCATATGTAGGAATTAACTACTGAGGACGAGGTGCTACAAAGTCACATAAGCTTACGAGAGTACGGCCACAAATTCTACATAAGATTTATGAGACTGGGATCAGATTACTTAGTGATCCTTTTTTTTTTTTTTTTTTTTGTAAGAGAACATAAGTGCTGCCAGACAAATAACAATGCACTTAGCAGTATTTCTAGCATGTTAAATGTCTGATCACCCTCACAACTTTGTAACATAATGATGAAATAATGAACAGAGCATACTAATGTTATCATCTTCACTCCCCCTGTATGTATGAATTATCTACGGAAGGCAAATCCGTCATTAAAACAGTGACTCAAATAGCTTGCTGAAAAATTTATAAATATTTCACGAAGTATTGGTACCCAACTATCTATCAATCAGTCTATCTATCTACCCCGACAAGAAGACCTGGAACCATTCTAGTTGCTATTCAGTAACAAGGGACGGTGTGGTGTGGTGAGGCGGGGCGGGAACACCGACAATTAATCTTGTTAATCAGGGACGCTGGTGGGAGTGGAGTCTGGCTGGATCTCCACGCCTGTCCTACCATACACTGATGGATGGCATACACAACCACACATACATATATACACATACATACACATTCTTACTGACAAGGGCACACATACATAGTCCTCCCACACACATACGCATATACACATACATACACATTCATACACACAAAGGCAAACATACACATATACACAGACACACATTCTTACACACAAATGCACATATACATAGTCGTTCCAGATACTGATGGATGACATACACAACCACACATACAGATATACACATACATATACACCCATACAAAAGCATACATACATAGTCGTCCCACACACTGATGAATGGTATACACAACCACACATACATATATACACATACAACCAAGGACATGCATACATACACACAGATACAGACATACAGTACATACACATTCATACACACAAAAGCACACATACACAGTCGTCCCACACACTGATGAATGGCATAAACAACCATTCATACATACATACAAACAAGAGCATGCATACATACTAACACAGACATACATTTATACTTATAGTCTCTCTCTCTCTCTCTCTCTCTCTCTCTCTCTCGCTCTCTCTCTCTCTCTCTCATAACCCAGGGTAGTCATCAATCATCTTCACTACAGCCCCACTCCTCTCCACCCAACAGTCTCACGCCTCTCTCATCTCATCCATTACTTCGTCACTAACCTGTTATTCAGTTTCGTCTTCACTTCATCAATAATCACTTATTTTAGTTTGCACTTCATCTTATTAGTCATTTTCGTTTCCATCACATCACTACTGAAGGAGCTTTCATCTTTGCTATCAGTATACCATTATCTCATGTTCTTTTCATTATTACTATAATTACCTTAACAATACAGTACTCCATTAAGGCATTAATCACAACCACTACAAACTACTTGCATCATCATACCACCTACAGGATGGAGTGCGGCTGGATTCGGAAAAAAGTAGGAGTATTTACCAGAGTACGCCCACACAGTCATCCACAAATCATACATCACTACCATCAGTCATTTATATTTCTCAATAGTTTTCAAAAAATCACACCTCAGAATCACTAGCATGGGAGCATCATTTTTTTTTCTTTTCTTGAGGTCTCGCACCCGCCCTCTTCAATAACTGACATAAAATATAATGGCAAATTACACTTATTGACAGATCATTTCAAATAGTAATGCCTTTTTGCCAAAGACATAATTCTCTCTCTCTCTCTCTCTCTCTCTCTCTCTCTCTCTCTCTCTCTCTCTCTCTCTCTCTCTCTCTCTCTCTCTCTCTCTCTCTCTCTCTCTCTCTCTCTCTCTCTCTCTCTCTCTCTCTCTCTCTCTCTCCACAACTTTGCCCACCAAAGTATAAAACTGGCTTCACTCATTTCACCCCAGGAATCTTCAGAAATTTTCATTCCTTCATCTCTCTCTCTCTCTCTCTCTCTCTCCTTTTACTTATTATCTTATATCCCTTTCAACTTCCATATTTTCCCTTCACGATTTACTCTTTCAAAATTATTTGGTATAATCTACCGACGTAAAATCTTCTATTCTTCTTTCGGTATTTCTTTCACGTCTTTAGAGTCAGTGACTGTTATCTCTGTTTCATTCACTCTTCTGCTCTTTCTGTGGATGTCATTGTCACGGGGTTTTTTTTATTATCACGGTAATTTTGAAGTAAATGGTTAAATATTATTTAAATTGATAATGTTCAATAATATTGAAGAGCAGAGACAATGGTTGTCTTGCTACATCAAGCAACGATAACTTTACGTTGGCTTAGCACGATTCTCTGAGAACGAGAATTTATAAACTTCCTCAACAGTACACAGCAGAGACTAATTACTCACAATTGCTGACTTACTGTACTGTTAGCCTCTGGAGAAAGTTACATCACCCCTGACAATAAATAACTAATACTAATAATAATAACATCAGGTTCTTGCTGATGCATTAACTCCTGGCACAACGGATTTTAAGTTAATACAACAAGACTGGTCTAAGTACCAGTTATGAAAGCAAACGTTTATGCAAGCTAGGAGCTATATGGAAAATAAGCTTAATTATGGAGAAATGAAACAAGATTTTTACTCTACATTAAGCTCAAGAAATAGAACTGTTAAATTTATTAATTACAAAAACAAATTTAACATTACATTTCAAATCAAATTAAATGAGACGCACTCGCTCACTCACTCACGCAATAGCTAAATACTTACGCCTAGGGAAAAACACCTTAACTAAGCTCTTAAAACTACAAAATACACAAAAGAAATACCAGTCGATGAATGCTATGTATCACCACTAAGGTGGGAGGACTGGATTAACTGTCTAGTGGAGCTTGGGGTGCTAGCTGACCTCTCCACTTCTGAGCACAGAACCTTTCTCCGCCACAGCAAACACAAGACTGAATTCAAATAATGCATAAGCAGGACGCACAGGCCACCGGAAGAAGGCGTGGCTAACGGTTGAGGGAAGCAGAGGCAAACGATAAAGAAATAATTGTATCGCTCAGTAGCGCACTTAGTGACGTGCATTAAATCGGTCACTTTTTGAAAACGGTGACGAATTATTTGAAAAGTATACCCCGAAATGGAGAGAGAAACGGTTAACTGAGCGATACACAGTGAGTTTTCCACTATTAGTTCGTGGCTTCTCACAAAAAGGAAATGTCGCGAATTGATTCGTGACATTACGCCCCATGAAAATTAAATCTTTCTTCCTTCAGAAGAAAGATTTCAATATACATACATATAAATCCTAACTCAGTCACACAAGATTCACACTGTGGTGTGTGTGCTATCCTGCTACAGGAGAAAGTCGCAGTCGTCAGTGAGCGAAAAACCTCGTATTTACGTTAATGGAAGCAAGCTTGAGGGAAAAACTCCGTGACGACGGTGAAAATCCTGTACTCAGGTCAAACTGAGCGAAAATTCGCTACATTTACACTGACAACTAATTGTTGTGTAGCGTGGTGTATGTAATACACGGTGTAGGTGTGACAGTTGTAGTGTAACTGTACCTACGTGTAAAATGACAGTAAATAATATGGCGACGACGGAGGCAGAGGAGAAGAGGCAGCAGCGTGCGGCAGATGATCAGCTGGTCCGCACAGCAAAACTGCTACACCCATTGCTGAACCTGCAAAACCAATTAAGGTGGAGCATCAAAAGTGTCAATGAGACAAAATTCTTATTATGTTACAATTACTCTCTCTGGCTAGCAGTCAGTACATGCTATGAAAAGTACACTCGAGGTCGCCATTAATTTTAGCACACGATTATGGTCGGCCAGTTGAGAATCCCTGTGCAAACTCGGGTCTTCCATAGCCTCGAACCGCACACGGGTCCTCAACCTGTGCCTTAACCTACAGTACTTATATTAATATCGGGAAGCTGAGAATCCTTGTGCAAACTTGGGTCTTCCATAGCCTCAAGTCACCTCTGCGGAGTTCTCTCTCGAACTTCCCCCTTAACCTACAATACAATACTTATATTAGTACCAGGAAGCTGAGAATCCTTGTGCAAACTTGGGTCTTCCATAGCCTCAAGTCGCCACTGCGGAGTTCTCTCTCGAACTTCCCCCTTAACCTACAATACTTATATTAGTATCGGGAGTTGAGAATCCTATGCAAACTTGGGTCTTCCATAGCCTCAAGTCGCCTCTCAACTTTCCCCTTAACCTACGGTACATAATATGTATGTACAGGCCCTGGACATAATGTGTCTTGTGGGGCCAATGGGCGAGACGTCAGGTCTGCACCCACTTCACCACTACCCTGTCTCTCAACTGACTCAGAGATTACAGGTGTAGTTACAAATGGCACAGGAAGGGCATGTCCCTGATTAGTGGTGATACTTTGGCACACACTGCAAGAACGGACAAAACTATCTATGTCCCGTCCCATCCCTGGCCAGAAAAAGTCAGCTCGGATACGGCCCTGGGTCTTCCTTTTGCCCATGTGACCTCCTGAGACTGAACAATGACCCCATTGTAACACTGCTAGGCGGTACTTGGCGGGAACGACAAACTGCAGTCGAACCTCGCCCTCGGGTGTTCGTGACTCACAGTAGAGCCGTCCTTGTTTACAAAGGAACTTGGCTCGACCTCCCCGTGAATACTTAATCACTCGACCCTTTTGTTTATTCCGCACGGCAGCAAGTGTCGGGTCAGAATGTTGTTCTTGTACAACAAGTTGACTGCACATCAGATCTTGCGGCGATTCAATGATCACTGGGGTGACACAATCTGGAGCCTCAGTCATGGCTCGTGTTACCGCAGCAGCCGAAGTCTGAGTGGCGCCATCATCGGAGCAACTATCCTTGGCTCCTTGAATATTGCCTACTATCAAGTCAAATAGAGGCTCTGGCATGACAACTGCAAGTGTCATACCAGTATAAAATGGAGATGCCACCTGGATACATGCCTCAGGGAACAATCTCACTGATCCATCAATAAGCTTTGCATGGATCTGTCGACCTGTATACTGCTCAGGCCGAACTAATCTCTGCTTGACAGAGCAACCTGAGGAACCATTGTCTCTCAGGACCTTCACAGGAATGCCTCCCACAAACCCTGGCTGAACAAGGAAGGTACTGTCACCTGTGGGAGGGCCTGTGGAGGAAGCAGCTAGCCACTCATGAGGCTGCTGAATTGATGTGGCAAACATTGTGCCTTGTGAAGAAGATGGAACATTGGCCATCTGTGGAGGGGGGTTCACTGTCACTGTGGGACTAGTGAACTGTGGGGAAGTACCCACACTGGTAGGGACGTGACCACCGTGCTGCTGCTGAGGAATGAAGGCTGCATTTGCTTCCTGCCTCTTTTGAGCTGGTGGTGAAAAAGTTTGTCCCGACGGTCGGTTGCGTGGCTGATACTGCTGCTGGTTGGGGTGCTTGTTGTACCGCTTCCACTCAGGTTTCTGAGTGTTTTGCCCCTGGTCCTTCCACTGCGGTTTTGGACCTTGGCCATTATTCTGAGAATGACCTTGTTGCTGGGATTCAGTCTGAGACTGCTTCCCAGACTTATCAGTATCTTTTCTGTTCCAGGTATTTTGCTTACGAGCTTGATACCCGTATGCAGTAAAGAATGCATCAGCCTTCTCTGCCATTTGGCTGGCATCTTTCACCTGGCAGATCTTAAGCTGTGCTATGAGCTCAGCAGGCCACGACCTCTCTAGCTGTGTACGCAGCATAAGGTCAATTATCCCCTCACGCGTGGAAGGAGTTTCATCTTTCTCCATCCACTCATTTAAGTAAGCTGTGAGACGATCAAGGAACTGAACAGCTGTCTCCTTGTCTTGAGACGAGCTGCATGAACTGAACTTTGGCGTCGTCTACTGTGAGACCATACGCCTTAATGAGTGCAGCTTTCATCATCTCATATGTGAGATTGTCTCCACGAATTCTGTGGGGAATATCGAGGGCAGGGCCCTCAAATAAACTAAGAAATTGAAGCCGCTTAGCTGCCTCATCCAGTTGATATAAGTCTGCCATGTCCTCAAAACGAGCAATGTACGGCTCGATTCGCTCGCTTTCCTTGTATGAAGGAAGCTTGATGCGTGGGGTCGCCAGGACATGTGCAGGGGGAACGCTCGTGGAGCTTGGACCAACTGCACCAGACGTGTCTGAAGCCAAGGAATCTCGCTTGAGCTTCAGCACTTCAAGTTCATGTTCTCGTTCTTTGTCTCGTTGTTCACGCTCGTATTCGCGCTGTTCTCGCTCTTTTTCTAACTCGAGCTCGCGTTGTTTCTGCTCGTATTCGCGCTGTTCTCGCTCTTTTTCTAACTCGAGCTCGCGTTGTTTCTGCTCGTATTCGCGCTGTTTCTCACGCTGCTCTTGTTCATAAGCACGCTCTCTTTCACGTTCCTCACGCTGTTCTCGCTCGTATTCGCGCTGTTCTCGCTCGCATTCGCGCTGAATCCTACGCTCTTCACGAGCATCTTTCTCACGTTCTTGCTCGTAATTGAACCGTGAGAGAACGTAACTCTGTATTTTCTCTGGGTCTGTGAGACCAATATCTTTGGCTTCCTGTACATATACAGCTGTAGCCATGATGCTAGCTCAATTTACTAAGTAACCGAAATTGAGCACTGACTGCTTAGCGACGAATACTAATAAACACAAGTAAAGAATACAGACACAAGCTAGTGGTGACCAGTCTTATCTAGTTAACTGGCAAAGAATAAATTAAAAATGTAAATGACTGGGAAGACTCAATAATAAACACAATGGGTACGCTGACTTCCCAGAAGCGAATAAAATCGTGTGGCGTTACCAAGAATAAACTAGAGTTAAGTACTCTATTGATTAATAAAGCAAAAATTCACTTGCTAAATTAACGGTAAACACCAGTAAACTTGTGCCTATAAACTTTAATGATAAATACCTAAATATGAATGAGTGAGCACTATCTCGTGAATAGCTTTAGAGCTAGGGGTTAATATCCTGGCGAGGTCGCCAATTGTCACGGGGTTTTTATAATATCACGGTAATTTTGATATAAATGGTTAAATATTATTTAAATTGATAATAATATTCAATAATATTGAAGAGCAGAGACAATGATTGTCTTGCTACATCAAGCAATGATTACGCTGCTTCTTCGCACGACTCTCTGAGAACGAGAATTTATAAACTTTCTCCACAGTACACAGCAGAGACTAATTACTCACAGTTGCTGAATTACTGTACTGTTAGCCTCTGGAGAAAGTTACTTCACCCTTGACAATAAATAACTAATACTAATAACAATAATCAGGTCCTGCTTATGCATTATTTGAATTCAGTCTTGTGTTTGCTGTGGCGGAGAAAGGTTCTGTGCTCAGAAGTGGAGAGGTCAGCTAGCACCCCAAGCTCCACTAGACAGTTAATCCAGTCCTCCCACCTTAGTGGTGATACATAGCATTCATCGACTGGTATTTCTTTTGTGTATTTTGTAGTTTTAAGAGCTTAGTTAAGGTGTTTTTCCCTAGGCGTAAGTATTTAGCTTCTGTGTGAGTGAGCGAGTGCGTCTCATTGATTTGATTTGAAATGTAATGTTAAATTTATTTTTGTAATTAATAAATTTAACAGTTCTATTTCTTGAGCTTAATGTAGAGTAAAAATCTTGTTTCATTTCTCCATAATTAAGCTTATTTTCCATACAGCTCCTAGCTTGCATAAACGTTTGCTTTCATAACTGGTACTTAGACCAGTCTTGTTGTATTAACTTAAAATCCGTTGTGCCATAGGAGTTAAGCATCAGCAAGGACCTGATTATTGTTATTAGTATTAGTTATTTATTGTCAAGGGTGAAGTAACTTTCTCCAGAGGCTAACAGTACAGTAATTCAGCAATTGTGAGTAATTAGTCTCTGCTGTGTACTGTGGAGAAAGTTTATAAATTCTCGTTCTCAGAGAGTCGTGCGAAGAAGCAGCGTAATCATTGCTTGATGTAGCAAGACAATCATTGTCTCTGCTCTTCAATATTATTGAATATTATTATCAATTTAAATAATATTTAACCATTTATATCAAAATTACCGTGATATTATAAAAACCCCGTGACAGTCATATACCATCAAACTACCGGTATTTCATCTTAGGATAGACCCCTCGAGATGAAGAGGCACAATAATTCCAGCTGTCCATCATACCAGCATCAGGAACAGTAAATATTATCGGACGAATTTCACTTCTCCCGATAATGCCAGGTTGGATCGTGGCCAGCAGCAAGTATGTATCTGTTGGCGAAGATTCTTGTCAGTTACTCGTAACACTGTGAAGCCATCAAGTGCTTGGAGAAGTGCCCACTCATCACAGTTTTACCACCTACTTCAAGATTACCCTCAGGTCCACAGCTTACCGTCCGGCTCATGGATACCTATTTATAAATTTTCTTGAGCTTAAAGGGTCACATAGGTTACTCCTGCCCACCACCACCACCATCACCTTGCAATGCTACCACCACCACCATCTCCCTCACCACCAGCACTGCCTCTACGACCCATTTGTGACTTTCCACAGACACTGGTAATTACAACTGGCTCTGAGGGCTTCAATTTTATCATCTCCTGGGTATCTTATCGCCTCTCCTGCAGCTTCAGTATCTCTTCTGATACTCAGTGTCTCTTTCAGTCGTCTATAACTACCTAGACATTGGTAAATAGGGTCGGTAGCATGGATCATCGTGCAGGTTATGCTGGTTCTCCTATATACATCTTAATATTTCTTAGTTACCTTATCTTCACTTCCAGAGACACTTTAAAGTACCAGAAATACACCTTATCGTGCTCTTGAACAAATTTTCAACTTGCTACGGAGGGTCTTAGCAATTTCACTTCCCTCCTTCTGCTACTTTATCGTCTCTTCCTGTCACATTCCATACGGTTTAAGAAATCTGTTGTACAGATAAGTCAGTCACTGGGAAGTAATTACGTGACGTTACACCTAATCTGATGATTACTTAGCTGTTTGACATGATCCCATTTGGATTTAAAACAATTCTAAACGATATCCTGGAAATGTGGCCAGTGGGAACGCCCACCATCCACTTTAGGTGGCTCGACACTGAGTGTTAAGACAAATGCTTCCCTGTGCACTAGAAGAAGTAATACTACATTAGGAAATAACCATGAAACCAATGACTGGACGCCTGGTGGTGTAGTGGGTTAAAGCCTCAGTCACACTGCAGGTACGACTTGTCACAAACCTGAAAATCGCGAAACCAGTTCCCGACCACAGAGGTCTCCGTGCAGTCGTGCCACCAATCGGCTACCGGTGGTCGTCCACTGTCCGTCCAGCTTCCGTCCAGTGGGCGGCCGAACGGCGACCATGGCCAGGTACACAAAGATCAAGACACCGACGGGTGCCCGGCCGGTCGTCAGCAGGCCGCCGACAGACGACGACTGGTCTGCGTCCTGTCGCAGTTTAGACCGCGACCACTAGACTGACACCAGCCGCGGATTGGCCGGTGGCTGGTCTCAGTCCAGCCCACCACCTGTCGCTCGACCAATTGCCGGCTGGACGGCGGCCGGACTTCAACCACCACCCCTGACAGGAGGCTTGTGGACGGCGGCCGCTGGCCGCCGCAGTCCAGTCGTTGCCTTGACGGAGTGCGGACGACCACCATACAGAGTGGGTGGCAACCGGCCTCCATCTGGATGGCAACCACCGCTTAAAAATCAGGTGTTGCTGACCAGTAGCAGTCCGTAAGCTGGCCAGACGCAGTCCAGCCACCCACCGGGCGGCTTCCATGCCACAACATTGGTGGTCGCGGGGAGGTTTTTCATGCAGCACGAAAAACCTCGCGACGAGTTTTCGGTTGCCATGGTGACCTGCGGCTAGACCGAGACATATGACGACCGGTCGTAAACCCCACCAAAACCACCCACGCCTTGCAGGTCGCCAGTGGTTTGTGATAAGTCGCACCTGCAGTGTGACTGGGGCCTAAGTGCTCTAACCGTATGTGACCTATTATAGTTAGATACCAAGGACTGGTTGAAGTTTATTGTTCACATGTCATTCTCAGGCATGTCATTGGCCATTTTTGCCTTAAATCTCTGCACTTAATGACCTAACACAGGGCCCCTACGCTCCTGATTTCAGGGGTAGTTTATGGCTGTGTGAATACTGAGTGAATGGTATCGGAACTACTGCCTGAAGCTGTACAGTCACGAGTAAACATTTCCCTGCCAGCATTGTGTCCTGCCTTCTCATTTCTCTCCCAACGCCATACAGCATCCTGCCTTCTCATACCCTTTGTTGTGTGTTTGATATTGCAGTCACACAACAAAACCTGAATTAACCTCTTCCATCATCACAGCCAGCATGGTCGTGTCTGCAAACTACTGGTCGTGATATTACCTCGCGAGTTTCCCCTGAAGCACCATCCACACAATGTCTTATAACTAATTCCTGCCCTGAATGCTTCCACTGGGACCTGCAGCACTGTAACATCTCACAAGTATCTCCTCCCAAATCCCTCCTTACCATTTCCTACATACGCTAGTAATTCCTGGGCCTCCCTGGGGTCCACACCACCAACGTCAAGCCACAGCACCGGGCCATCTCTGACACCTGTGCATTAACCATACCAGACAAGTTTCACCATAAGCAAAATATACTCGCAAACAGAAGATAATAAATTGGAGAAGTAATTCTGTTTGGCTGTTTTTGCAATTATATAGTCAAGTTTACTCGTACATAGAAGATAATAAGTTGGAGAAGTATTTTCTTCGGCTGTTTTCTGCAATTAAATAATTAGTCTGTTTGTTCCGATGTACTTGGCAGCCGTAAGAACGAAAATAAAAAAGTAATAACAAGCCATCTAATTTACAATGTAAGCTGAAGAAAAACTGAAGACTCCAAAATCATTTCAGACTGGCTGCGAAGTATCTGGAAATTGTGTCAATATAGATGACAGTGGCATAAATTATACCTACATACTGAAGTTGTTTATTGTGAAGATACAACAGTTTCGACCCGACTTATTAGTACAAAGGAGTACCGAGGAAAATGGGCAGCAATAAACCTTAATGATCGTTTCAAGACTATATTATAGAGAAGACAATGACTGACATGGAACTGCATTAGCTGCAGTTTAGGATAGTAAAGTATGAAAGTTCCCTCACCACCCCATCAAATCCTTCCGTCTTTTGAACTATTCACGGTACTGTGAACTCTAAATCCGAAAATTTAAATCACGCAAATATTCTTATCCACAACCTCACTAAAGATTATATATACAGGACCATCAGAGCTCTTCCTAATTGGGGCCGTATCACAGTGCCGTTCATAGACTACAAGTCCACCAGAGCTCCCCGTACAGCACATGGGGCCGCATCTCAAGAACGTTTATAAGTACCGTCCCATCAGAGCTCCTGGTAACTGACGCCGCATCGCATTACGGACGTGTTAAAACTGCCAACAACACAGGGAGTCATTACGAGGCCTCACCAGAGCCACGCCTCATTATAACTTGCCTTAGTTTGCACCTCATTAGGCTCCAGACGTCACCATGCAAAAGTTGGTCCTGAAAATATGTTCTCAGACCAGCACCCAACAGTTTTCTTGGTTCCATAGGAAGCGTGTCAAAGGATGGCAGATTGCCCGTCTAACTTAGTTCTTAACCGACGATAAAATATTCCTACGATAAATACAATCTTTAGGCAGTAACATAAATAAAATACAAGAGACATGAACACTCTACATAATTATCCTGATCGCGTCAAAAGGGAGCAAAGGAAAGCAGGCCGACCATCCACGTGAACAATATGACATGTGAATGAGACACTGCAAATATTTTTATTCTACAAATTGCTTTCCTAATAAACGTAGTGGTAGGTGGGGGCGCCCATCATCCTCTCAGCACTGCAATACTTCCTTCATTTGACTCCAAATTACGTGTAAAATCAAATGGTTCCCTGTACTCAGTGAAATCATTACTAATACTAAGTAATTACAACATAAGGATGCCTGGTGGTCTAGTGGGTTAAGGAACTTCATCTGAATGTGACACATAAGGGTTCAATTCCCTGGGGCAGTTGGTGTTTGTTGCAGATAATACCGTTTAAGAATGATGACTGGTTCCCTCACCGTAAATGTCTACCCTCAGTAGCCTAGCCCCAGGCCTATGTGCTCCTGATACGCCTAAGTAACCTAGCCCCGGCCTATGTGCCACTGATAGGACAATACAGGACTGAAGGAAGGATGGATGGATGGGTAGGCAGAAAGAGAGATGATTGGTTGGATGGTTGGGTGGATGATGAGTTAATTCTAGTCAGAGGTGGGATTTGCTGCTGGATACCTGTGATTATATATACCATTTCACAGCACAGTTACATATAAATGCTATGGTCACATATCACCATATCAGCTTTATCGCATAACTGAATACTAGTACTGATCTGAAGTGATTGTATTATTAGTGAAATTGTGGCGGTAAAAGTATGGTAAAATCCTCAGAACATTTGTTATATTATCCAGGTGTAAGATAATTGCCTGAGCACTTTGTTGAGGATGAATACCAGAGTATATCAGCGAAAAAAAATCACACCTACATAATGACAGTGCTTACTATTTATACTGTAACTCAAGGAACTGTAAAATCATTATCATCATCCTGCTCTTCTGTCCAACCGAAGCATAGGATGAGGTAGGATTCAGAAAATACTTAAAGAGAAATCGCAAGGGAGGGAAAACTATCAACAGCATCATTTGCACAGTGGGCCAGACACTCATTCACACACCATTCACGCTCCTGCAATTCTGTTTTCACTCCGCAGGCCGAACCATTTGAACGTTCTGTACTTTGTTTTGGCATTTTTTCATAATCACTGAGCATTACATTAACGTGCCAAGTAGAGTCAATCCGTCCACTGTGAAAAAAAAGAAGTGCCAAACCCCTGCCAGAAGCTCCTGAGTACATAATTCATCCACCTGACTGAAACTGTTGTGTCAGTGCAGTCGCATCAGCACTTGCTGCACTATTTTCACTCCAACAGTCACTTCCCGGTAGGCATCACTGTGACTTCAAACACTTTATACTACTATATTTCCCTATTTCCACTACACTCAGGCATCATGATTCTTAGAAGAATAACACGCGTGGCGTTAGATAGAATATTTCTAGTGTTGTCCCAACCATGAGAGGATTAATGGTTAAAGTACCAACGCTTAATCTATGATGACTCATTCTTAGCTGAGGATAATTGTCCGACGACACTGACTATCAGAGAGCTAATATCTTCCTTTCTATACAGTCGAATAATTATCAATCGTCTCATTCCTCTCAGTCTCACAGTCATCTGGCAGCATGTGCGGCCTCACAGAGTGCATACCACTCTCCTAATGCTCACTGAAGGACAAGCAGTACAGCCTTCCAACAACAACGCCTTATATAAACCTTTTCCTGAAAAATTCATCAAGGGATTTATGAAGCGGCGCCGCTGTCACTGGGTAAATGTGGCCAAGATGACATGCGTCCTGGTAATGCCTCACCCACAGCCAATGTATTACTGGCATTATTGATTCCATACCAGCAGTTTTATTTGTATTCATTTATTATATTTTTAAATGTCAGCATTTATAACTGTTTTCTCATAACTTCCTGGTGCACTGCTTGGGGTAACACTAAACAATTTTATTCAGTCCAGGGTGCATTACTAGAGCCTGAGGGTTAATAATGTCCCCTTTAATTCTCTCATCGTCCCCTGAAAGGAAGAATTTTATGTGAGCTAACAATAGACAGATTTATTCAGCTGAGAGCGTGTCACAGAACCTGAGGGTGTTAAAGCGTTGTGGTAAGGGAAGTCTGGCACAACAAAAATATTCCCTCCTATTGCGTCACCACACGAAAAAAACAATTTGTAGACATAATTTTTAATCATTTTTTTTTTGTATACTGCAACCTTCAGTCTGACTAAATCTTTTGTTACTTCTATTCACATTTACGTGACTTAGCATTTTCATCGCCAGCACATACATTTTTCAGGCTGTTATGTTCACTCGGTTGTCTGCCAGTCTTTGATGTGTGTTTTACTCTTGGTTGTCTGCCAGTCTGTGATGTGTGTTTTACTCTTGGTTGTCTGCCAGTCTGTGTTATGTTTCACTCTTGGTTGTCTGTCAGTCTGTGTTATGTTTCACTCTTGGTTGTCTGTCAGTCTGTGTTATGTTTCACTCTTGGTTGTCTGCCAGTCTGTGTTATGTTTCACTCTTGGTTGTCTGCCAGTCTGTGTTATGTTTCACTCTTGGTTGTCTGTCAGTCTGTGTTATGTTTCACTCTTGGTTGTCTGCCAGTCTGTGTTATGTTTCACTCTTGGTTGTCTGCCAGTCTGTGTTATGTTTCACTCTTGGTTGTCTGTCAGTCTGTGTTATGTTTCACTCTTGGTTGTCTGCCAGTCTGTGTTATGTTTCACTCTTGGTTGTCTGTCAGTCTGTGTTATGTTTCACTCTTGGTTATCTACCCGTCTGTTATCTGTCAGTCTGCCTGTATGTCTGTCTCTAACTATCTACAAGTCTGTTATGTATTTCCCACTGTTATCTACCTGTCATTTCTCTCTCTCTCTCTCTCTCTCTCTCTGTCTGTCTGTCTGTCTGTCTCTCTCTCTCTCTCTCTCTCTCTCTCTCTCTCTCTCTCAGTAGTCACATCTCCGTAGTGTCAGCGTGCATCTCTCTCAGTTGGGTCGGGATAGGAGCCAATGTTTCACCCCCGACGGGAGGACTGAACTAGGAAATAATGAACCGGGCCGGGGCTTTTATACACGCCACCAACGTTATTTGTATCACTGATGTATGGTGGCGGTGGCGGTGGTGGTGTGGTGATGGCGGTATAGTGGTGGTGGTGCTGTAGTGGCGATGATTGTTGTGGTTCTGTAATGGTGGTGATGGTGTGGTGATGGGCAGCGGAGCGGCGGAGAGGGTCAACTGTCTGAGCAGTGTTTAGGAGACTTCCTAAGATATATATAACACTGCTCGTTTATATTTTCATCTTCACGTGTACAGCTGCCAAACACTTCACTGCCTAACTACAGTGAATATCACAGTGAAAACACGTGAAGACAATTTTGATACAAGTAAAGACTAGGAAGACAGATATATCGTGCAATGAATACAAACCCTGGCCTCCACTAAGTCCTAAATAAAAGCCTTAGTCTTTCATTGACACTGTATTATTTGTGCAGATTTTGTCGGGGTTTACAGAATCACAGAGCTGACAGCACAGAGCTGCTGGGATATATCAACTCTCATTTCAAAATTCTATGACTATAATGTTCTCTTGAAAATGGCAAAATATTCCCTAAAAATAAAAAAATATATAAAAAGCTAAACTGCACGCAACAAGTGGAACAAAATGACTAAGTTGTGGGGGACGAGAGGCCACTTAAGGCTGTCAGCTTCTTACAAATCCCGGTAGATGGCCGGATAATATACTTTGTGTCATCGTCAGTTATATATTCTATCTCTCTACCTTTATTTCCTTACTTATTTAATCACTTTCGCCTGCAGTAATCTCACTTATTTACCGCCACACAGATATTTTGACAAAAGACACATGGTATTGTGATACCAACTCTAACGTACGGAAGTGAAGCTTGGACGTTGTTGGAAGGACACAAGTCAAGAGTGAGAGCAGTGGAAATGAGTTATTTAAAAGGAGCCTGTGGAGTCACATGGAGAGACAGGCTGACGAATGAGGATATAAAGGAGCGTTGTGGTGTTGATGTGGATGTGATAGGGAGCTTTATGAGGAACACATTGAGGTGGTTTGGCCATGTGGAGAGGATGGAGGGTGAGAGACTGATGAAGAGAGTGTATGTGAGTGAGGTGGAGGGGGGAAGAGGGAGGGGGAGGCCGAGGATGAGATGGAGGGATGGGGTGGAGAGGTATATGAGAGAGGGGTGTGTGAGTTGGGAGCAGGGCAGTGAAATGGCGGGGGACAGGGCGACTTGGAGGCGATTTGTTTGTGGCCACCCCAAACGGGATTGAGGCGTCTGGCAATAGATAGATAGATAGATAGACACATGGGAATCTACTGCACGATGGACACACTGCATAAGATAACAGGCGTTGATAAGTGATTGTGGAGGGGAAAAGTCTCGCATTGTTAAATATTTATAAAGCATCTGGCTAATGGTTTTCCTTGTGAGGTGGAACAAGGATTTCGAAAGCCTGGATGATGTATGAGTGGATGTGTGACCCATTTCTCGAGACAAGCTGTTTTATTTGTGTGCTTTCTCTCTCTCTCTCTGTTCCTGGATCCTGTATAACCCCACCTTTAGATATGAATTAAGCATGATGATGATGATGATGATGATGATGATGATGATGATGATGATGATTTTTCCGTAACCATTTATAATTATACATTCTTTCATTACTAGGGAAAATTGTATAACATACTATGGTTGATTTTAAATAGTCATAGTCTTAACAACTAGGCAAATTATATAACTTATGGCTTCTTCAAACCATTTATGATTGTAGATTCTTTCACTACTAGGCAAACTTACATAACTTACACTTACAAAACTGAATGTAATGAAGTCATGAGATAAGTACGCATAAACTCCCTGCATAGAAATGTAATGGCGGAAAAAAAAAAAAATCACACAACCTTCTTTTCATATCTCTATATGAAAAATTATGCTTTACCTTCTCAATGCCTGACAGTGAGGGGGGGACTGGATAATAAATGAAGAACAAACACTCCAGACACTCTCATACTTAGACAATATAATTTTCGCTGTGCACAAGAAAATTCTCCACTACAATGTTGCCAGGCCGGAAAGACAAGCATAAAGTCTGCAAGTACAGCATCGCCTAAGAAGCTTTGAGACGACCTACGTATAAGGACAGAGGCGAGATGGAGGATCACGAGAGTGGATGGGGTGAGGGAGCAAATGTGGTGGTGATGGTGAGACTGTGATGGAGGAACAAGGCAGTGGATGGGGTGAGGGAGCAAATGTGGTGGTGATGGTGAGACTGTGATGGAGGAATAAGGCAGTGGATGGGGTGAGGGAGCAAATGTGGTGGTGATGGTGAGACTGTGATGGAGGAATAAGGCAGTGGATGGGGTGAGGGAGCAAATGTGGTGGTGATGGTGAGATTGTGATGGAGGAACAAGGCAAGGGATGAGGTGAGGGAGCAAATGTGGTGGTGATGGTGAGACTGTGATGGAGGAACAAGGCAGTGGATGGGGTGAGGGAGCAAATGTGGTGGTGATGGTGAGATTGTGATGGAGGAACAAGGCAGTGGATGGGGTGAGGGAGCAAATGTGGTGGTGATGGTGAGACTGTGATGGAGGATCACGAGAGTGGATGAGGTGAGGGAGCAAATGTGGTGGTGATGGTGAGACTGTGATGGAGGAACAAGGCAAGGGATGAGGTGAGGGAGCAAATGTGGTGGTGATGGTGAGACTGATGGAGGAACAAGGCAGTGGATGGAGTGAAAAGGCAAATGTGGTGGTGATGGAGAGAGACTGTGATGGAGGAAGTTGACTATGTGAGGTCAGAAAGTAGTTCATGGAGTAGGATGGGAAAAAAATTGAAAAAAACAAAACAAAAAAACTAGAGAGTGCAAGAGAAACAATCCAGTATAAGTAAGATACATTCCGCAGATTAATGTTGATGTGTGTTGAAAAGGGAGATGAAATAATGAAACATCAGTTGCAGGAGGGAATTATTATGCAGGATTGATATAAAATACAGCCATCATGTACAGATAGGGTTGGGGTGGAAGGATATATAGAGCTGTATTATAAGTGGCCTTATAATTTCTTACTACCTCTTCCTTTGCGATTTATTCTGCACATTACACGTTAATCTAATCTCATCTTGTAGGTTACTGATACAAAATATACTAATATTAGTCCCTTGAATCCCAAGACTCAGGTGTGATCTCATTCCTGCCATCACCAGACCACTTTATTCAACCAGAAGAAGATCTCTCGTACTGACGGGGTTAATGACGGCTGTATCCAACCCCTCCGATTCACAAAGCCTCCAATAAGGTGAATGAAATCGTCTGCAGCAATAAAGAATAAAATAGAAAATCGTCTTTGGACTGAAGATGCTTACTGTTAACAGGTCTAAGGTACAAAATGATGGCTAAGGAAGATGTGGCAGGGAACCTCACATGGCTTTTAGACTACCACCCACATCCTGACCTTCTCTGACTCGGAGCTGCTAATTTTTCCTGACAAATACTGAGATTAACTTCATATATTACGTTCGTTCTTTGTCCTAATTCATGTTCCGAAGAAAATGTCACTGAAATTGGTTATATTTACATGTCAATTTTTAGTTATTTCTAACTAATATTATATATATAAGACTTCGTTTTCTTGGGGTACCCGTTCTTTTTTTCCTTTTTTTCCTCTTTTTTTTTTTTTTTTTTTTTTAATCTCTAAGCCCCTGTTCCTTTCCCCCCATGACTGCCAGGATTTCTTTCAGTTGACCATAATCGTCAGAATGTGAGACAGAAAGGAAACGAGGGACCGGTCAGGAGAGTGAAAGGATGGCAAATGAGGAGGCAGCCTGGAGTGCACGGAGACATGGAAAGAGTGGAAGGAAGGCGGTGGAGAATCTATAAGAAAAAACAGGAATGAAAAGGAAGGAGCAGAGGAATATTATAGGATGGAAGGAAGAGACAGCTTAGCAAGAGTAAAACGAATTATGGAGAGAGAGAGAGAGAGAGAGAGAGAGAGAGAGAGAGAGAGAGAGAGAGAGAGAGAGAATTTAAAGATGCTGAGACTGATATTGTGGCTGGTATTCATCATTCCATATATCTATTTACTTAGCAGTAAATATTCCATAACTGTATGAGGTGTGGTAAGATACGTGAAAAATGTAGGATGAACTTGCTAAATGCTTAAGGTAATTCCAGAGTTGAACCAATTCGCCATCTTTGCGATGGCGAATTGGTTCAACTGTGGAACAAGAAGAATAGGCCTGTTATCAGTAAGCATCTTCAGTCCAAAGACGACGTCCTCGGGCTGAAGGGGTGAATGGTGGAAAACGGGAAGACACAAGGAAAAGAGAAATCACGTTAAAAACGATAATTGGCGAAGATGATAAAAGCTAAAGAGTATGAATAATGAGAGAAAAAGTAACATTCTCAAGGGAAGATAAATGGAGAGGAAGTTCGCCTGCTTCCATCATCCTCATCTTCCTCATCTTTCCCCTCCGCCTTTGCCCAGCCGAGGATGAAATAGAGGTGGAAAGGGAGGAAGGTTGGAAATAAAAGGATGGTGATTGGAGGAATAATAAGATAAACGTGAGATGTGAGGGAATGATAATGAGATGTAATGCAAGAAAGGGACGCACAAAAAGAAAGATAACATAGAAGAAAAGAGGAAGAACTGGAGGATGAACCAATACAGTAAATGAAACAACATAAAAATATAATTATCAACTAAGCTCAGAAAAGAATGGGAAGCAAAACTAATACATCAGAAGTAAAGTGACACAGAAGGAGAAGAAAGGGAAGAAACGCTTGCTAAAGATTTGGGTGAGAGAGACAACGATAATGAGATGTAACCAACAGGGAAAAAAAAGAGATGGTAAACAAAAGCATATGGGAAAGAGAATAATAATGAAACTGTCAGTAAATAATGAACCGAAACTAAAACATATACAAATAAAAATAAATAAATGAATAATTTATGAGAATGACGAACGGAAATAACAAGATGATGTTAGAATAAAAGAAAATATATACATAAACAGAAGAGATGAAACTAGTGAAAAGAAAGACGAACAAAACAGTGTGAGTGAAGAAAACGAGGAGGAGGAGGAGGAGGAGGAGGAGGAGGAGGAGAAGGAGGAGGAGGAGGAGGAGGAGGAGGAGGAGGAGGAGGAGGAGGAAAACTATCAAGACTACAAAGACAAAGAAGAACACTATCAACACACAAGAAAGTTTTCGAGACATTAGGGACATAAGAAATTATCGACAGGAGGATAATAAAAATCACACTACATATATCACACAAAACAACTAAAAACCTCAACCAGTCCTCAGACGACGCCTTCTGCCTCCAAAGGCGTGATATGGGAAGCTCAGAGGCGGTACTGTAGGCACCTGCAACTGGGTGACGCCATCAAAGGCACCTGCTGGCGACCTAATATACCCACACAAGTCACCACCAGGTTAACCCACCACCAGGTTAACCCACCACCAGATTAACCCAACACCAGATTACCCACCACCAGATTAACCCACCACCAGGTTAACCCACCACCAGATTAACCCACCACCAGATTAACCCACCACCAGATTAACCCACCACCAGATTAACCCACCACCAGATGCCAGATTAACCCACCACCAGATGCCACTGCTGTTGGGGTGACGGCCTTCCACACCTGCAATGTCCAAGGGGTAACTGTAGGTTTTTCAATCATGTCATGCCACCACGGATAATAGGCTCGTCATGTTACACTTAATATACTGAACTACTCAAGCCTAGCCTCTGGTCCCTATATCTCAACGAGGGTGAAGTGTGACTGGCTGTTGCGAAAGCTGGCAGGGAGGTGGATCATACCCCCTTCCATTCTTGCTGTCCACACATGACTCAATCCAGCTTAGGAGAGGCTTCTACAACGGAAGGGAATAGACAGAGGCTTGGGATTTCATGTCTCTGTGGGAATATCGAAACACCTCTTCCTTGTTGATTTATTCTGTACACTACACCTTAGTATCTTCTTGTCCGTTATTTATGCAAACCATGTTGGCACTACAGTAATACACAACAGAAGGTTTAGGTGCAGTATTACGGAAAAAAAAAAAAAACCGCTAAGGAAGAGTTGGTACAAAGTCTGCCATGTCAGCTACGATGCGACCCATTCCTTTCATTAACTGGTCCTGTCACATGGGCAGTAATAAGCAGAATTAAACATGTGACTACGCAAGAAACAAGTCATTGGGCTGTACCGGTGACTCTTTCCGCTGCGGGGAGAACAAAGTGTCTGACGCTTGCAAGACTAAAACAAAAAATTCGAAACCATAAACTTCAACACACACACACACACACACACACACACACACACACACACACACACACACACACACACACACACACACACACACACACACACACACACTCTCTCTCTCTCTCTCTCTCTCTCTCTCTTTGCTGTGTAACCAGACTCGGGCCAATAAACCATCATTAATTACATTACTGCTGCCGTAAAGGACATCCGCGGCGAAGATGCTGCCAATATATCAGGCCACGGCACCCCAGCCTGACCCGAATGTGTGGCGGTGAGGAGGTGGAGGGGAGTGTGGGTACGACAGGTTGCAGGAGCCGAAGGGAGAGGACGAGTGGGTGGAGGAAGAGGAAGGAGTGGGGGAAAGAGGAAGTACGGGGGCAAAGAGAGGGAAAGAAGGAAGAATTGAGATGAGAAGCGGAATCGTGTGAGTTTCCGATAGGCTGCGTGAGGAAGAGACAGACGGGAAGGTGAAGGGGGGAGAGAGAGAGAGAGAGAGAGAGAGAGAGAGAGAGAGGGGGGGGGCGAGGACCCAGGAAACATAAGAAACAAGTCAGTAGGGAGGGTAAAAGCATGGTGGGCCCAAAGGGGTAAAGGAGCGTCTTAAAGGGAACAAGATGGTTAGCTGGAGGGGGAGAGACAACACCCACACCAGGCAGACATCACCACCATCTTCAGCATCGTCCACATCATCATCATCATCATCATCATCATCATCATCATCTCATCGCCAGCATCATTATCATCTTCATTTTCCTCATTATCATCATGATCATCTCATCGCCAGCATCATTATCATCATTTTCCTCGTTATCATCCTCATTATCATCTTCATTCTCCTCGTTATCATCATCATCATCATCTTCATTCTCCTCATTATTGTCATCATCGTCACCAACATTATCATTATCATACTCAATGTCATTATTAATGGTATCATCATCATTATCACCATCAACTCACTGCCGTCATAATCCCTATCATCATTCTCATCGTTTTTATCGTCATTATCATTACCATCTTTTTCACTATCATCGCCATTATCATTAGTATCACCTTCATCTCACTGTCATCATCATCATCATCATATTCCAACTGTTATCATCGCGTTCATTACCTTTATTATAATTAATATAATTATCAATACCATCATCACTCTCAGGAATGTAGATTTTGTGGAAAATTTTAACAGAATGATAAGTGATATGAACCTTATATTTGTTCACAGATGTTCAAGCCCTGCATATGCCCGGTCGTATACTGTACATTCTTAAAATTAAAAATAAATAAATAAATAAGGTTGCGGACATCATTGAACAGAACATACATAAATTACGACGAGGCAGTCTGGTATGTGGGCTGCCCTGTGAGGTCAGTGCAATAATTAACCTTGGAATTCTTTCTATCTATCTATTGCCAGACGTCTCAATCCCGTTTGGGGTGGCCACAAACAAATCGCCTCCAAGTCGCCCTGTCCCCCGCCATTTCATTGCCCTGCTCCCAACTCACACACCCCTCTCTCATATACCTCTCCACCCCATCCTTCCATCTCATCCTCGGCCTCCCCCTCCCTCTTCCCCCCTCCACCTCACTCACATACACTTTCTTCGTCAGTCTTTCACCCTCCATCCTCTCCACATGGCCAAACCACCTCAGTGTGTTCCTCATAACCCTTCCTATCACATCCACATCCACACCACAACGCTCCTTTATATCCTCATTCGTCAGCCTGTCTCTCCATGTGACTACACAGGCTCCTCTTGAATAACTCATTTCCACTGCTCTCACTCTTGACTTGTGTCCTTCCAACAACGTCCAAGCTTCGCTTCCGTACGTTAGAGTTGGTATCACAATACTGTCATGTAGTAACTTTTTCACTTCCATGCTCACTTCCCTGTTTCTTATCACTGCTTTCAAAGAACCAGCAACCTTTCTTCCCTGCTGTGCCCTTTCAAGCACTTCACCCTCCAAACCTCCATCCTTACTCATCACACTACCCAAGTACTTAAACGTACTCACATTTTCCACTTCCTCACCATCCAAACCCGCTGTACATTCACTGACTTCACCTCTCTCAAAGACCATCACTTTACTCTTCCCTACATTCACCTTTAGATTCCGTTTCTTACACACTCTCTCAAACTCATCCACCAAGCCTTGCAGCTCCCCTTCGTCTTCACTCAACAACACAGTACCATCTGCAAACAACAGTACAGGGAGTTTCCAAACACTATCCTCTCTCACCAGGGCCACTCCAACATCCACTACCCTACCTTGTACCTCTTTTATTACCCCATCCATGTACAGATTGAACAACCACGGAGACATGACACATCCCTGTTTCAACCCAACTTTCAAAGAGAAAAATTCACTTAGTTCACCATCCACACGCACTGCAGCCTTCGCACCATCGTACATACTCTTCACAGTATTCAGCAACTTCCCATCTACTCCATATATTCTGAACACTTTCCACAATCCTTGTCTATCCACCCTGTCATAAGCTTTCTCCAAATCCATGAAAGCCTCATACAACTTCTTTCCCTTCTCTAGAAGCTTTTCCACTAAAGATCTAAGAATGAATATCTGATCTACACAACCTCTTCCCTTCCTAAAGCCTCCCTGTTCTTCTCCAACTAATTTCTCTGTTCTTTCTCTAACTCTGTCAATAAGTATCCTACCATACACTTTTCCTATTATACTAAGAAGACAAATGCCCCTATGATTACCACACACTTCTTTTTCCCCTTTTCCCTTGTACAAGGGAATAATCATACCTGACTTCCAATCCTCCGGGACTCTACCTTCCTTCCAGGCCAATCTGCACATCTTCCACATCCATTCTACTACTCTCTCTCCCCCATGCTTCAGCATTTCACCACACACTCCATCAATTCCTGGGGCTTTCCCCGATTTAACTTTCTTCATTGCTTCCACAACTTCTATCCTACTGATTTCTTCCTGTCTTCTCACCTCCCTCCTTCTCCTAGCCATTCCCCAGCCACTTATACTCACATTACTTCCATCCTCTATGTTCAACAATTCCTTAAAGTGTTCTCTCCATCTGCTCACTTTTTCTCCCTTCTCCACTAGTAATCTACCATTTTTATCTTTCACTCCCCTGCTAACTTCACTTCCATCCTGTCTTACTCTTTTCACCTCTTTCCAGAACATTTTCTTACAGTCCCTCCACTTTACACTCAAATTCCTTCCAAATTCCTCATCCACTCTCTTCTTACTCTCTCTTACTAAACTTTTCACCTCTCTCTTTCTTTCTACATATAACTCTCTCTTCCGCCTCTCAACTTCTTCCACGCCTCTATTTCTCATCCATTCATTGTATGCTTTCTTCTTTTGTGCCACAGCCTGTTTCACCTCTTCAGTCCACCACGCTGTTCCTTGCACCCCCCTCCGTCTTCTCTTCCTTCCACACACCACATCACATGCTGCACATATTTCTTCTGTAAATATCCTACACACACCTTCCACGTCCCCCATCTGCTCCAATTCATATTTGCCCAATCGTTCCTCCACTTCTCTCTTATACTCTGCCTTTTTCTCATCCTCTTGTAACCTTTCCACTCTCCTTGCAACTACTCCTTCCTCTCCTCTTTCCCTTCTTCTATTCCTCCATCTTACTTGAATTCTAATTCTGGCCACCACCAAGTAGTGGTCAGAAAGTCCACTCCCCCACGAAATTATCTGACGTGACGCGATGTAGGATGTTATATACCTCACTTTGGCCCCTGTGACTCTATCTTAGCTGATAATTGTTGGCGTAAGCAGGAATTAAAACTAGAGTTGCCCCCACCGTGAGAGGGGTAGTAATCACCGACCACCAATACTAGACACTGTACCAATCTCCCAGTACCAGTACATCTACGTCCTTTACACCCATATATTAATACAACCTAATGACCTACTTATCTCTGAGTGTCCACACCTTACACACTCATCCCTCTCTCCCCTCCTTCCTTCCGACGTTCTCTCCCTTCCATCCCCTCCCCACATCTCTCCACGGCTTCCTCCCACTCACAGCTCCCTCTCTCCGTTATCCCCTCGCTTTCCCTCCAGCCCCTCTTTGCCTTCCTCCTCCCCTCTCCAGGCATACCTCCCCATTCCACATACTTCTGTCTGTTCTTCCCATCCTTCGACTTACCCTGGAGTTTGTGTCTCTTCCTCCCTCCATCTTCTTCTCCACTAGTAAATACTCTTACTCTCCCTCTGCTTCCTCCTTCTCCAGCCCTCCTCCCTCCAGTATCCCCCTATACCCCAGTTCCACAGACTTTTCCCAATCCCCCCCCCCTCCAGCTCGTTCTTACCTATCCCTGGCATGCTTCTCCCCTACCCCGGTTTCTCCCTATTTTCCTCCCTTCCCCCTGCTTGCCTCCCAGTTCACCACCTTCCTCCTCGTCTTGCTCTCATCGTTTGGCGTGCTGCCCTACCCCCCTCTCCTCGTTCCTTCCCCTCTCCATTTTGTCTGCCACTAGCAATGTAATTCACTTTGGCTGGATGATTAACATGGAAAGGGGAAGTAATAGAAAGAGGAAGAGAGGGAAGGGAGGAGCAATAAGAGTGCAAAGAGGAATGGAAGGAAACGGAGAGAAAACAAAGAAATGGTAATAATGTGGTTAAGTGGAAGGAATGGGAGGAGAGAGGGATGGAGGGGGTGAAAGAGAGGAGGGGGCAGGAATGGAGGGATGGAGAGAAGATGAGTTGGGGAGAGAAGGAGGGAAGAAAGGATGGAGAAAAAGTGAGAAAGGAAGGAGGTAGGAAGGGTAAGAAAGAATGATTGCGTGAAGGAAAGAATGGAGAGGTGAAGGTAAATGAGAAGATATAACGGCTACGGAGTGAAGGAGAGAATCAAGGAGTGAAAGAGGGATGAACAGGAGGAAGGATAAGGAGTAAAGAAGGAGAGACGAAAGAGAGGAGGAGAAAGGATGGGTAGGGAAGAAGAAAGGTGTAAGAAAGAGATGGAGGAAAGGAGAGGAAGAAGAAAATGAGGGAAAAGAGTGAAGGAAGGAAAGCAGTCTCAAGAGAGTGACAGTTACCTCTAATATAACAACGTGAGATGCCGAAACGCAGTAGGTAAGGTTGATGAAGGCCCGTTATTACTGGTGAGAGAGAGAGAGAGAGAGAGAGAGAGAGAGAGAGAGAGAGAGAGAGAGAGAGAGAGAGAGAGAGGCGCTGGTAAAGATGAGACAAGGGATGTTACTATCTATTCATTTTAAGCTTGCTACCCTCAGATGATTTCATTAAGTAAGGTGAAGGAATTAAAAGCCTTCTCAATGAACACCTTCACCTTTAAAGTTATATTCTTACTGCCACGACAAGGTTTGCCTTAGGGAAGAATCTCTCGTAGTGATGAGGTTATAGTTCTACTTTACTGCAAAAAATAATGTCATCTTTACTGGCAAAACCTTCCTATTGACACTAGTTCTGTTCATGTTACAAAAGATTTCTTGCCCCGAATACAACACAACTACAACACGCACTGAAACACAATCTCTCTCTCTCTCTCTCTCTCTCTCTCTCTCTCTCTCATTCCCCCAGTGGGTGCAAGGGTGTGGGTGCGTGGGGGGTGTTTGTGACGTGGTGGTGGCAGACACATCGCAAACAACTCTGTTCCTCAGGCTTCTACTCCATGTGGCCTTGGAGATTTCGTAACACCTTTTCCTTAACGATTTCTTCTGCACTTTAGACCTCAGAGTGCTGTTATATGTCACTGGTTCAAAGTATATCGATATTATAAAGATATTATTACCATCAATGAAAGTCTCAAGGCGTAATATACAAAATACATAGCAAAGGAAAAGGTGCTAGGAAGCGTCCCGTGCCAGTTACAATACAAACCTCAGTCTCTACAACAATGTCTCCTTAGCTGTATCTTGTGTCCTTTCACTCACCTTTACACACTACTTATTATCCCAACATTACAGTTTTATTCATTCCTACACCTTCCCACACTATCTTCATTTCGTTTCCATTTCCTTTCGTCATTTTCTCGTTGTCTTTCAATTCTGTCTCCATGTTTTCACTGCACATATTTTCGCTGTCTTCCACTTCAGTTATCTTTTAGGCTGTCTCGTCACCAGAACATCCTCATTATTCACTTCCATCTCTTCTTCCAGTACATAGTGTTACCCATCTTTCCCTACCTCATATCCACCAGAACATCCTCACTATTCACTTCCATCTCTTCTTCCAGTACCTAGTGATACCCCTCTTTCCCTTCCTCTGATCCTACTCATTTACAAACTCTAACCTAACCTAGTTTAACCTGACAATAAAACCAAAGGTAACAACCTAACCTACCCAATTCTAACCTAACCAAACGTAACTTAAACTCACCTTACACATACTAGTTTAACTTATCGAACCAAATCCAACCAAGCCTAACTTAACTTTAATTAACCTAACCTATCCTACCCTAACCGACACAAAACATACCGTAATCCATCCTAACGTTGCCAAGCCAACGCTAACAAAACACCTAACCTAAACGAAGCTATCCTAGTCTAACATAACCTCACCTAACCTCACGACAGACCTGGATGCTGCCAATTAAGCGGGTGTATCAGAATCACTAAGCTGATAACAAGCTACGCCTGACCTAGGCTCTGACCCAAAGCGAGCATCACTATCTTTGTCGTAGGTATCAGACAGGATATTAATGGGGTTAAGAGCAAATCAAACTTTCTACCAATAACCTACCATGTGTTGTGAATCATCTCGTAATTCTGGGTCAGTATAAAAAAACCCTCCTAAGTTTAGTCAGTGTATAAGATCCCTTGTTATACTTTAATCTTCACTCATACACTTATCAAACGTTCCAAGGATAAACTACAGTGATGACAGCAGTGAAAAAATATGACAAAGTAAAGCGATTCATTATTATACGTAATTACCAGTCTAGTCTTTAATCTTCACTTATACAGCCATCAAACACTTCAAAACCAAACTACACTAGACGGATTATTACGGTACAAAATACAAAATAATACTATGCGGAACATTGTAATATTCAGTTGCTAAGGAGATTTGTTTATGCTACAAACTGGCTTTTTTGTTTTTCCCCTTAATTCTGCCAAGATTTTCTGAATGCCTTTAGCCCGAAGACTGCTTTATCATCAGTGCTTCCAGACGATTTTATTCCACTGCGAAGAGTATCCCTCCTGCAACCTAGCGGGGTAGTGAAGGCTATATTTTACCTCATCCATTTCCACTAAACTTTCCCGAGACGAATTAAATCGTATGAAGCACGTAAAAAAAAAAATAATAATAAAAAAAAATAAAATAAAATAAAAACATTGTAATGAAAGTTTATGGTCAAACGCTGTGTGTAATAATCGTAAAATGTTGTACTATGCAAGAAAAGGGAACCAAAGGTCTGAAGACTGAAAAAGTCGCCCCTGCCAAGGAAAAAAACGGTCAGAATGCGTTCATTTTGAGATGCGTGGACGATACGTTTGGATGGCTAGAGGTCGCAGGAAGGAAAAAGACACACTAACAATATTGCTCTACACGTGACCACTTATGTATAAGACACACACCTTCCTGTCAGTTCCAGTTCATTCCTTCCATCAGCTTAGCTTCATCAAGTTAGCAGTCAACTCTTCCTTATCCCTGTCTTCCTTTCACAGCCCCTTTTCTTCAAGGTACTTTTTTATCCTGTAATTTTCATTTACTCGTTGCTCCCTCTTTTCTTTTTCCCATACTCCCTTCTTACGTTCTCGTCTCCTGAACGTCTCCCTTCCCATTTTCTCAATCCTGGTCCTTTTCCTCCTACTTTCCTCTCTCATATTTCTCTTTCCCATATTCTCCTTTTATTTTTCTTACGCTTTCAGGGCATTTCCTCTCATCCATCCTTCCCCTCTTGCCTCTTGAGTTATTGATTCACTATATGTTCAGCGTTCCGTTTTTTGCCACGGCTTTAGGGGGATACTGACTCGCCTGCTTTATCTGGTTACTCCCTCTCTCTCTCTCTCTCTCTCTCTCTCTCTCTCTCTTCCTCCCCGATATGCAATTAACATTTTTTTTCCACGTTTTAGTTCGACCATTCCCCTGGCTATTCCTGTCGCTGATTTCTTTTCGTAGGGTTCAGGCTGCCTCTGCCTCCTCGTGTCCCTGTCCCTGTTAACAGAACCTGCTCCTTAGGACGTCTCTCCACCATGAAAATTTTAACAGAGGTCATCAGCATCCTATTAACCTTTATGTTTAGGTCAAGAGGTGAATTGTACTTGTCCTTCGTCTTATGGTCTATGTTATCTTCCCTAGTTTTATAATTTTGAAATATAATTTACATGGCAAGCTCTTGCCCTCTTCCTCAAATAAGCTGTAGACTCTAAACATTATTTTGGAAAGCGGAAAATTGGGGAAAAAATACATATTCAAGGAAAACCAAGGAAAACACTGGTACAAAAGATTGGGTAACAACAAGAAGTATTTTGATTTGGTAAAGGCATATTTAATGCAGACTTGCATATTAAATACCCCGTAAGCATCAGTTCCACTAAAAAAAATCTAGGGACAAAATTCGATCAAATATTATATGGTAGAAGGTAAGGGTAATGGAAGGAGAATGTGGGGGAGGAGGGTATGATGGGGAAAGGAAATGGGGTCAAAGGAAGGAGGGGGAGAAGGGAAAGGAGAGGGAATATGGGAGGAGATTACAATTACAGAAAGGAAGGGGTAAAGGAGGAAAACAGAAAGACAGAGGCCGAAAGGAGGCTTTCTCGACAGGCAGGCTTTAACCTGCTGACGGCTTCGCTCTTTACCCACAGGCGGGGCTGGAATAACAGCTGTATTTAGGGTTCTGGTTAGCGAAGGGCCGGAGGTTAGCCTACCCTTGTTCCACATCACTGAAACCGTAGCAGATCACCCTGTGTCCCTAACAGCAGTTTTCATCGTTTTACATGATACAAATACCTCCAGCGACCTGTTGGATTTGAACCGTGGCGCGTTAACTTACAGGATTATCTGACCTGAGGCTTTACCAGTGGACTATCGAAGAAAATGTGGTATAGTGATGAAGAAGGTTTAAGCTGGTGTCTCTTTTCGTGTTCTGTGTTTCAGCTTCACAAAAGTATATTTATATGATACAGAGAGGATTACCTGAAATATACAGGCCCCAAATGAGCAAGGAATCACATCAAAATGTCCTCCACAGCACAGCACCTGAGATATCACGAGGATGCAGGTGTTCCCTCTGGCACAAACAACAAATATTTTGCAAGCTACCATCTAACTTTGCTTTTTATTTTTCTTTACCACAGTTGCAGAAGCGAGCGAGCGAGCGAGCGAGCGAGCGAGAGAGAGAGAGAGAGAGAGAGAGAGAGAGAGAGAGAGAGAGAGAGACTGTCGACATCTATGTTCTTCCTTTTCTTTTCCTTCTTCCTTCCTTCCTTTACAAACATCTTTCTTACTTCCTTTCCATCTATATATTCTTTTCTACCCTTCCTTATAAGCTATTTTTGACTTTCCTCATAATTCTTTACCTCCTGCCTTCCTTCCATTCCTTTTTTATCTCTTTTTTCCGATCATAAACTCCTTTCTTCCATCCTCTTTCATTTCCTATCTTACTGCCTATCTTTCTTCTTTTCATCCTTCCCCCCTGCCTTCTCTCTCTCTCCTTCCTGCCACTATTACCGGTTCCATCCTTTCTGCCTCCTGCCGTTCTTCTTTCCTCCCTACACTCTCTTCTTTCTCCTTTGTCTTCCTTCTCCTCTCTTCCCCCTCCCTCCATTCGTCTCCTCCTTCCTCCTTTTCTTCCTTCTTCGTCCTTCCTTCACCCTTTACCTTTCCTTCCTTCCGAAATTACCCTCAACCCACCATCTTCTGTTCACCCTCCCTTCGCCTTCTTCAATCTTCCCTCCTACTCTGCACCCTCCACTCTTTCCTTCTTCTCTCTCCATCCTTCCTCATTACACTTCCAAACCTTTCTTCTCCCCCCCTCCCACTCCACGCAATCTTCCCTCCTTCTCTTTACCCTCCACTCTTTCCTCCCTCTCTCCCCATTCTTTCTCACTGAACTCCCTACCCATTCTTCTTTCCCCCATCCTTCCCGCCTCTCCCTCCTCTCTCCTTCCGTTTCACTTCTCCTTCTTCTTCCTTCTCCCATCCCTTCCATCCTTCCTTCTCCCCTCCCTCACTCCTCTTTCTTGTCATTAACCTCATTTTCCCTATTTTCATATTTTCCCCATTATCCCCCATCTTCACCCCTATTTCCTCCTCCCCTCCGCTCTGTTCTCTCTCCTCCCCTCCCCTCTACTCTCTCTCTCTCCCTCCTCTCTCCTTCCTTCCTGTTTTTTCTCTCTCTTTCCCTCCTCTCTCCTCACCTCCCCTCCTCTCTCCTCCCGTCCCTATTTTCTCTCCCCTTTCCTCTCTACCCGCAATGTGTGTTCTCACCAACCACTGCAACATCAGCTCAGCCTCTGTCAAAGTTTTCTTATAGTTCCGGGAAAGAGAGAGAGAGAGAGAGAGAGAGAGAGAGAGAGAGAGAGAGAGAGAGAGAGAGAGAGAGTGTGTGTGTGTGTGTGTGTGTGTGTGAGAGAGAGAGAGAGAGAGAGAGATGTGTGTGTGTGTGTGTGTGTGTGTGTGTGTGTGTGTGTGTGTGTGTGTGTGTATGTCACAGCCTGTATGTGCTCTCAGTGTTAAATATATATCCGCCATCGCTTCATTTTCCAGCCCAGACTTGGCAGATGCAGATCGGGAGGCAAACACCCTACCACTGACTCACGTTGGCTCTTTAGCTTTGTACGGTCCTGGATTCAACTAGGTCTCCAGTTTGGGCTGAAGATTATATAAAATTAGTCAAACACAATCACAGTCTTAAGTGGCCTTAGGCATGTCTCGGATTTCTTGACTTTTCTCCAGTGTTTTGAACCAAACCTTAAACCCCTTCGATACGGTGACGTGCTTATGATGTTATGCTTCCTACGGCCAGACGATTTTATGCACTATGACGGCCCTCTGTCAGCCTTCTATATTCCCTTAACTATCAGGGGGTTTCTGTAAGAAAAAAGTAAATAAAGTTTTGCCGTCTTTTGAGTAAAATGGAAAATGTCACTGTACTCATGGGGTCAAAGAGATATGTATGTTTCTGACCATCCCGCAAGCACTATAGGAAAGCCTCCAGCAAGAGTTACCTGGTGGTCTGTATAAAGGTGTGTTGTGAGGCCTGGGATGAGTGAGTGGAATGACCTTGTTGTTGACATCTGGCTCCACAATACCCGCCCTGATGATGATGATGATGTGAGAGGAGGAGGGGGAGGGATGGTGTGTGTGTGTGTGTGTGTGTGTGTGTGTGTGTGTGTGTGTGTGTGTGTGTGTGTGTGTGTGTGTGTGTGTGTGTGTGTGTGTGTGTGTGTGTGTGTGTGTGTGTGTGTGTGTGTGTGTGTGTGTGTGTGTGTGTGTGTGTGTGTGTGTGTGTGTGTGTGTGTGTGTGTGTGTGTGTGTGTGTGTGTGTGTGTGTGTGTGTGTGTGTGTAGGGGGGGGGCAGTAATGAGACGTCTGGTCGTCCCTGTTGCATGATAAAGCTTGTAATGAACTCGTCTTCCTCGCCTACCCTGGATTAACCTGCTGGGACGCTCTCATCTCACCCCTAACATAACTTCCCCCCCTCCACTATCCGCCTCATCCCTCCACTCTATCCCCCTTTTCTCCGCCCCTCTCTTCATCTCCCCAACACCCCACCAGCCCCACAACCTCCTTCCCCTTGTCATGCCGCCCCAGCCTCACCGTGCCTCATAATACTGTACATTTGAGTGGAAATGGCACTTTGGACGTTATTCCCATCGCCTTAGGAAGCTTTCTGGCACCATTTCCATACCAGTTTACATCACTAAGATGTAAATAACGATAAAGAGGATATTAAGATGCAATACAAATAAGAAAATAACCAAGGAAGGGGGATTAACAAGCGTCTTAAGTTAGCTGACTTCCAGGACTGGGATCTCGAAGGATTTATTTCACCTTTCATCGACTTGTTCTCTCTCTCTCTCTCTCTCTCTCTCTCTCTCTCTCTCTCTCTCTCTCTTTCGTAACATTATTTCCCTCCACCTTCTCGGAACATTATACCTTCCTCCCCGTCCGGTAACACAATACCATTCTCTCCGGTAATGCCTTAAGAGACAACCCCCACACCCCCACCTCTCTTCCTACTCCTTCCCTTCTACCCCCCTTCCGTTTCCCTCCCTTCCTTCTCCTGCTGTCCCTCTCGCATTCCCCCTCCTGCTTCATACAACCCCCTCCTACCCTCTCTTCCCCTCTCCTACCCCCCCTCCCCACACTTTCCTCCGCACCATCACCGCCGCCGTCATTGCTCCTGCGGGGCCACACACGTCCCAGCCACCTGGACACCCACGATAGACACACGGCCATGGATAGATACACTGGTGGCTGTATGGACTGATAGATGGATGGGTGGACTGACAGACGGAAAAGTAAACAAACTGACATACTGGTATACAGGTAAATGTACTGATGAATGGAATGACAGGTGAATACACAGACAGGTAGGCACTGATGAACAGACTGACAGACATATTGACAGAAACAGATAGACAGACATATTGTAGGATAAGTAGACACACACACACACACACACACACACACACACACACACACACACACACACACACACACACACACACACACACACACACACACACACACACAGATTAATGTGCTGTAACAGGAGGGTGGGTATAACAAGAGGAAGTAGTAACAGAGGCTAACGGGATCAGGTAACGGCACAACACAAACAGAGGAACAACTTCACTTGCTCTTGATTCAGAGATCAGTGTTCTGGGATGCATTGGTGGTTTCGTAGTACCTCTTCAGTAGTAATTAATTTGACTACTACACCGTCAATATTCTTTTATATCGTATGAACCTCGCCTGAATATCGTCAATGTCTGCATCAATAACATACAAAAGGATAAGGAGGTAAAAAATGTAAAATAAATCGGTACTGAACAGGTGTTACAAAATAATCAGGTCCACGTACAATACAGATGTGCGTGTTATGGTGGGCCTGCGATGCTTCTTACCACCTCCACACTAGTGACCAGGTTATTTCTGCATCCATAGCGATGGTACAACAGAGTTTGCTCTAACCTGACCAAGATCCCTAAGGCCTAACCTATATCACCTCAGACAAAGGCCAAGACTGGAGGGTTTATTGGACTTCTTGACTAAGGTCTTCTAGTTCCATAAAACCACGACTTAATAGTTAATTTGAAGGAGTGGACCGCTTCCACTGGGTATAAACAAACTGACTTCTTTTAGTCACGCCATATTAAGAAGGATGGCGGGGGAGGGGGGGAGATGGGATCACAGGTAACACAAGATTGATTTGGCTCAAAGGAAAATTTCGAAGTAAATCTCACCTCGTGTACTTCTCTGGAAAATAAAACAGCAGGATACGTTACAGTGGAACAAACCTCTCGCGCGCGCTGGTGAGTGTATGTGTGTGGGGGTTATTCACTGTTTGTGTAGAAGTGTCTGCAGGTGGGGTGCTGCTGAAGAAGGTCTGTTAATGGTTACGTGGGATGATATTATATGCACAATTGTATTGCATGCAAGTGTCATACAACACCAAGGGTGTTATGTGCTGGTACAAGCTGCCACAAAGAACTGCGTGCCTCTCACATCGAGATATTCCCTAACAGTAAGGACTATGATCCGAATGTAAATAGTTACAGTAGTGGTATTGCTGCAGCCAGTGATGTACGTACTTCGCTCATTTGTATGGCCTGCATGGATTTGCAGTTGATTTTAGGTAGGATGGAAGCCCATGCTGGGTAAGTATAAAATACCAGTGATTTAATATAGACGTTGGGGGAGTGGACTTTCTGACCACTACTTGGTGGTGGCCAGAATTAGAATTCAAGTAAGATGGAGGAATAGAAGAAGGGAAAGACGAGAGGAAGGAGTAGTTGCAAGGAAAGTGGAAAGGTTACAAGACGATGAGAAAAAGGCAGAGTATAAGAGAGAAGTGGAGGAACGACTGGGCAAATATGAATTGGAGCAGATGGGAGACGTGGAAGGTGTGTGTAGGATATTTACAGAAGAAATATGTGCAGCATGTGATGTAGTGTGTGGAAGGAAGAGAAGACGGAGGGGGGTACAAGGAACAGCGTGGTGGACTGAAGAGGTGAGACAGGCTGTGGCACAAAAGAAGAAAGCATACAATGAATGGATGAGAAATAGGGGCGTGGAAGAAGTTGAGAGGCGGAAGAGAGAGTTATATGTAGAAAGAAAGAGAGAGGTGAAAAGATTAGTAAGAGAGAGTAAGAAGAGAGTGGATGAGGAATTTGGAAGGAATTTGAGTGTAAAATGGAGGGACTGTAAGAAAATGTTCTGGAAAGAGGTGAAAAGAGTAAGACAGGGTGGAAGTGAAGTTAGCAGGGGAGTGAAAGATAAAAATGGTAGATTACATGTGGAGAAGGGAGAAAAAGTGAGCATATGGAGAGAACACTTTAAGGAATTGTTGAACACAGAGGATGGAAGTAATGCGAGTATAAGTGGCTGGGGAATGGCTGGGAGAAGGAGGGAGGTGAGAAGACAGGAAGAAATCAGTAGGATAGAAGTTGTGGAAGCAATGAAGAAAGTTAAATCGGGGAAAGCCCCAGGAATTGATGGAGTGTGTGGTGAAATGCTGAAATATGGGGGAGAGATAGTAGAATGGATGTGGAAGATGTGCAGATTGGCCTGGGAGGAAGGTAGAGTCCCGGAGGATTGGAAGTCAGGTATAATTATTCCCTTGTACAAGGGAAAAGGGGAAAAAGAAGTGTGTGGTAATCATAGGGGCATTTGTCTTCTTATTATAATAGGAAAAGTGTATGGTAGGATACTTATTGACTGAGTTAGAGAAAGAACAGCGAAATTAGTTGGAGAAGAACAGGGAGGCTTTAGGAAGGGAAGAGGTTGTGTAGATCAGATATTCATTCTTAGATCTTTAGTGGAAAAGTTTCTAGAGAAGGGAAAGAAGTTGTATGCGGCTTTCATGGATTTGGAGAAAGCATATGACAGGGTGGATAGACAAGGATTGTGGAAAGTGTTAAGAATATATGGAGTAGATGGGAAGTTGTTGAATGCTGTGAAGAGTATGTACGATGGTGCGAAGGCTGCAGTGCGTGTGGATGGTGAACTAAGTGAATTTTTCTCTTTGAAAGTTGGGTTGAAACAGGGATGTGTCATGTCTCCATGGTTGTGTAATCTGTACATGGATGGGGTAATAAAAGAGGCACAAGGTAGGGTAGTGGATGTTGGAGTGGCCCTGGTGAGAGAGGATAGTGTTTGGAAACTCCCTGTACTGTTGTTTGCAGATGGTACTGTGTTGTTGAGTGAAGACGAAGGGGAGCTGCAAGGCTTGGTAGATGAGTTTGGGAGAGTGCGTAAGAAACGGAACCTAAAGGTGAATGTAGGGAAGAGTAAAGTGATGGTCTTTGAGAGAGGTGAAGTCAGTGAATGTACAGTGAGGTTGGATGGTGAGGAATTGGAAAATGTGAGTACGTTTAAGTACTTGGGTAGTGTGATGAGTAAGGATGGAGGTTTGGAGGGTGAAGTGCTTGAAAGGGTCCAGCAGGGAAGAAAGGTTGCTGGTTCTTTGAAAGCAGTGATAAGAAACAGGGAAGTGAGCATGGAAGTGAAAAAGTTACTACATGACAGTATTGTGATACCAACTCTAACGTACGGAAGTGAAGCTTGGACGTTGTTGGAAGGACACAAGTCAAGAGTGAGAGCAGTGGAAATGAGTTATTTAAGAGGAGCTTGTGGAGTCACATGGACAGACAGGCTGACGAATGAGGATATAAAGGATCGTTGTGGTGTGGATGTGGATGTGATAGGAAGCGTTATGAGGAACACACTGAGGTGGTTTGGCCATGTGGAGAGGATGGAGGGTGAAAGACTGACGAAGAGAGAGTATGTGAGTGAGGTGGAGGAGGGAAGAGGGAGGGGGAGGCCGAGGATGAGATGGAGGGATGGGGTGGAGATGTATATGAGAGAGGGGGGTGTGAGTTGGGAGCAGGGCAGTGAAATGGTGGGGGACAGGGCGACTTGGAGGGGATTTGTTTGTGGCCACCCCAAACGGGATTGAGGCGTCTGGCAATAGATAGATAGATAGACAGATTTAATACGGTACGGTATATTATTTGTAAAGTAGGAAGAAGGTTTTTGTTGGCCAAAGGGTGTCCCTGTGAAAGCTCTAAATGCGTTTAGTCTGGGTGTGCCTCACCTCAATGTTTTGTATGTGGTCTTAGGCGTGTCCAGTGCCATATGTTACTCCAAGGATCTTGGCGGAAGGGGTATGTGACACAAGTATATTGCGTGTTAGGGTGTATATATTCGTGTTCATGATTTCACTGGTGATAAGTGTGAGCTGAAGCCGAGAATATCTAAGGCTTGACTGACGAGTGGAGGATGCCTTGCCATTTTCATTAGTTAGACAATCTGTTGGTTGTTTTGATTTTGTGCCTCCATGTTCCTGTCATCGTATTGAAGGGGTTACTACCAACTGTTACTGACAACGGTACTTTCTAAACTAAACAAAATCATCTGTCAGTATAAAAAAGTCAAGGTATTGAAGAGATCAATTATGATTCTGCTTAAGTTTTCATTAATAAAGGCCTCTCCTATGCTGAGGGAAATCGTCTGGTTAGACACAAAATAACAGAATGGTAACCGTAATAAAAGGAAAATATATTAATATACAGAAGCTGACAGCGAGTTAAACAGAGACATGGAATAGTATTTGGTTCCCGCCTGTCACCCGAGTGATAATTCCTTCCTACCACCGGTCTCCTCTCTCTCATCCTTCCATTCTGTTTTTCCTCGCACCTCTCTGATCTCTCCTTTCCCTCGTCTCGATTCTGTCTCTCAGCTCTTTATCCAGTTTCTCTTTACCCCCCTCTCCTTATCAGTCTCATCTCTCCTCCCCGGCACTAATCACCTCTTTTCTCCCCTTCCTTTTTTCCCGTCCATGCCTCTCTTCCCCTGTTTGCCCTCTTTCCACTCACATCTCTTTTCTCTGTCCGCTGTTTTTTTTCTCTGTTATCTCTCTCCATCCCTGTTCCCCCCCCTCCCGCTCTCTCTCTCTCTCTCTCTCTCTCTCTCTCTCACCCCTTTTGGACCTAAGTATTCTCACCCTCTGTGTCTTCATTCCTTTTCCCTCTCTTACCGCCTTCTCATTACTTCTCTCCTTTCTTCCCTCACGCTCTGTTCTCTGTTTTCACCTCAATTCAATCTCCCCTCTTCCCTGTGTTCCTCCTCCTCTCTCTGTCCATTCATTGTCCCATCTCCCGTCGACACTGCTCGGCCCCTACCAAGGCCTTGCCCATACCCCCTTTCTTCATTTTGTTTTTCCCTGTTACTCTTCTTCCATTTCTCCCTCTGATCCTGTTCCCTCTCCTTCACCTTTTTCTCTCTCACGTCTCGTCTCTCTTCCACCCTTCCAGCCATCCCTTCTCTCTTCTTTCCCTTTCCTCTTGCAGTTTCCCTGCTCTTTCGCACCTTGCATCCTTCTCTCCCCTCACCTCTCTCCTCATCCTTCATAATTTTTTTTCTCCCTTCTCGTTCATCCTTCTCAGTTCTCTCTCTCTCTCTCTCTCTCTCTCTCTCTCTCTCTCTCTCTATCCTCTCGAGTCCCCTTTAGCTAAAATCGCATTAGGTTGCCTTTTATGTTGGCCTAAAAGTTGACAGATGAAATTAAGTCCCTTTCCTTTGCCAGGAGGACACAGCTCGTGGTTTAAATCCCAGGCTACTGCTGGCACACACCAACGTAGTCACGAGGGATGGTAAATGGACGACCGCTGCAAGCATTAACACATGAGGACGAACATATACCAGCACATTAACAGATGACATGTATGTTTCTGTAATTATGCTCCTCCTCCTACTAAACATCATCATCATCATCATCATTATCATCATCAGCTGCAGCAGCATGAACCTACTAGTGCAAGTACACGGACGGATGCGGTCAGTCAGGTTGTCTTCTTACTCATCACCATCATCATCATCATCATCATCATCATCCCAACTTTTTTTTTTTCCACCAAAGACGGAGAAAGGTACAGTATGGCCCAGAATGTATTAAAGAAAAAACACTACAGAACGACAACTAATCAACAGGATGCCCCGTGAAATGGTCCAAACACTCATTCACTCACCATTTAAGCCCCCGAAATCCTGACTCTCCACTTTTCTTTTCTTCAGAGGTGAGAGCAAGATTATAAATTAAAAAAAAACACTTCACACCAAGCAATGGATGGTGATGTCGTGGCGTATTTCTAGTAAGCCTAGTGGTTGGGTTGGGGTGGGATGGCGTTGCCCACTAGGGCATCAGGCCAGTAATATTTACACACAAAGTTTTGAATTAAGAACTGCCAGCCTCATACACCTGCATCGCCTTCATTAAAAGTGGGCTGCAACCTTCATGGGGTCATTTTTTTTCTCCCCCCTTACCAAACCTCTCTCTCTCTCTCTCTCTCTCTCTCTCTCTCTCTCTCTCTCTCTTAACGACGATTACTAAATAATAAAGTCGGTATTGGACGTACCATTTATAAACATACATATAGTTTCTGGTTCCTTGAAAGTAGTGATAAGAAACAGGGAAGTGGGCATGGAAGTGAAAAAGTTACTACATGACAATATTGTGATACCATCTCTAACGTATGGATGTGAAGCTTGGACGTTATTGGAGGGACACAAGTCAAGAGTGAGAGCAGTGGAAATGAGTTATTTGAGAGGAGCATGTGGAGTTACATGGAGAGACAGACTGACAAATGAGGAAGTGAAGGAGTGTTGTGGTGTGGATGTGATAGGAAGCGTTAGGAGAAACACACTGAGGTGGTTTGGCCATGTGGAAAGGATAGAGAGTGCAAGACTAACGGGGAGAGTGTATGTAAGTGTGGTGGAGGGGGAGGCCAAGGATGAGAAGGAGGGATGGAGTGGAGAGATATATGAGAGAGGGGGATGTGAGCTAGGAGGAGGGCAGTGAAATGGCAGGGGACAGGGCGACATAGAGGCGATTTGTTTGTGGCCACCCCTTACGGGATTAAGGCGTCTGGCAATAAATAGATAACAGACCTCTAGTTTTATCGTCAGTTGCTTTTGTCTTGCATTAACTAAAACTGAAGGAATATTTTTACTCAGTTATGAAACAGTTCGGTTACCTTATGTCACATTCCATTTAACAGACTTAGAACAAATAAGAGAGAAACCTGTACAGTACACAGGTAATATATTGGATTTAGAACAAATGTTTGACGCGGCTTGGCTCGGCATCAACTGAACTGTTTTGGCCTGTTCTACCTACATGCAGGATTAAATGATAAGTCAGCTCCAAATGTGTGTGTGTGTGTGTGTGTGTGTGTGTGTGTGTGTGTGTGTGTTTTCAGAAACAGAAAGTGCTAAGGTTTAACCATATCGTCTACGTACCAGACATGGAAATTGTCCAGATTATACTATGAATCCCAATACTGAGTGACTAATTACAGCAGGCACTGAAGCCCCCTCATTAGTGTCGGTTTGAAGGCAATTATTGGCTGAAATAATTAATCACCGACGTATTCAAGGAACTGAAGTCCATCATGAAAGCAATTTTTGTGGCGAAATCTCATTGTTTCTCCCTCAGATTTTTCTCCTGGAATGTGCGTCACTTGTTTTCATGCCTGGGATACTTTCTATCTTCCATCAATTTCCTCTTCTTTCCCAGGTTAGCTGTGCATCTCTCCTCGCGCTGCCTCCAATCTCTCCTCTTACTTCAGGATACCTCCAACCTCCCCTCCCAACATGACCTTTACCTCTAACCTCCCCTCCCAACCTCACCTTACCTCTACCATCCCTTCCCTACATGACCTTACCTCTACCATCCCTTCCCTACCTCACCTTACCTCTACCATCCCTTCCCTACCTCACCTTACCTCTACCATCCCTTCCCTACCTCACCTTACCTCTACCATCCCTTCCCTACCTCACCTTACCTCTACCATCCCTTCCCTACCTCACCTTACCTCTACCATCCCTTCCCTACCTCACCTTACCTCTACCATCCCTTCCCTACCTCACCTTACCTCTACCATCCCTACCCCACCTCACCTTACCTCTACCATCCCTTCCCTACCTCACCTTACCTCTACCATCCCTTCCCTACCTCACCTTACCTCTACCATCCCTTCCCTACCTCACCTTACCTCTACCATCCCTTCCCTACCTCACCTTACCTCTACCATCCCTTCCCTACCTCACCTTAACCCAACCAGAGCCGTAGAGTAAGAAGAGTTTGGCCAACCGCTGTACTGGGCGCCATCTTGCATCTAAACGTCACCGACCGGGCGTATGAAAACAATACTAAAAGTACAAATATCAACCCCCTAGCCTTTTATTTCAGTACAGGTCTTTTATATATATAAATATACATACTGTATATATATCTATCCATCTATCAATCAATCTATCTATCTATCTGTCTAGGGTATATATTGATATATGCACATTCATACATAAATACACACATACATACATATATGGTTGATGATTACGATAGAAATGTTTTTAATGTATAATAACAGGAGGAAAGAAAATGAAAACCCAACCAAGGCCTGCCCTATACCCGCCTAACAAGTATGAATAATTTTGTTTTAGCTTGAAAATCCTGTACAAAAGCTGCTAGGTCCTTGAATGTCTATATTTTCTTTCCCACTACTTCATTAATACATTGTTATAACACTTATCTATATACGGAGTAAAAATATTTATATACAGGACATACAATAACCTACAGCCTTAAAGTAGTGTACGTTGAAGAGTTTTAACTTATACTTCATTACAGCGAATCTTATAGCCATGCGTTTGCTTCCTAATTCACCTCCAGACTTATAGCGTTGTGCCTCATTTTTGCGAATGTTTTTAGTCGTAGATATGAAGCCTTACAGTAAATGATCTCCTCAATTATTTCTTCCTAATGCCCTACATATACTGCATATATATATTCCTTAGTTTACATGAAACAGAACTGAAAACAAATAAGTAACTATCAGCCTGTCTTATTAATAAGTTCAGTACGTCTCAGTCTACAGCAATAGTTAGACCGGACAGGAATCTTAAGAGACAGATACACAGACGATGAACAAAAAGATTAGAGAGAAGAACAGATTTACACACAGAACACAAATAGGAATTGTTGTGTGGTGTCCAGTCTTTCCGGCGGACTTTAATTTCCCATTCTTTTCTGCTTGTGGGATCTCTAGGACACCTGTGCAGTATCTTACCCATACCTGTGCGGTTGGAACATAGCCGGGCTGCAAAGTACACCATCTGGTGGTGAAATATAGGTATATAGCAGGTGATATGGCCATAGAAAGTGTAGAGTCTCCCTTGACCTCTGTGCTTTCTTATGGCAGTCAGGGAAGGGAGGTGGTGAGGTGAGGATGCAATATGGCGCCCATATGTCACGTGACGGGTTCTCAGCCAATCACAGGTGAGCGCTCTAGGTGAGGTCTGAAATCGAGTTGGCCAAACTCTTCCTACTCTATGGCTTTGAACCCAACCATTCCCTCCCTACCTCTTCCTCCCCTTACCATCCCCTCCCTACCTCACCTTCCCCCTACCATCCCCTCCCTACCTCACCTTCCCCCTACCATCCCCTCCCTACCTCAACTTCCCCCTACCATTGCCTCCCTACCTCACTTTACCACCAACCTCTACTTCCCCCATTCTCGTTCCCCCTCTCCATCACCTTACCTCCAACCTCTTCTCCCTACCTCACCTTACCTCCAACCTCCCCTCCCTGCCTCACCTTACCTCCAACCTCCACTAACCTACCTCACCTTACCTCTAACCTCCCCTCCCTGCCTCACCTTACCTCCAACCTCCACTAACCTACCTCACCTTCCCTCCAACCCCTTCACTACAAGAGGTCTAGTCTTGCCTCAATGATATCGTCTGGAGGTAACAAGAGTAAACCAGTAAAAGACATCATTTAATTTAAGCGACTAAATCAATCTTATTAAATATAAAACTATTTAGCTATATAATGTTTTTCCGTCTCTACCCCTGCTTTATATCAATAGGTCCTATAGCGTTTTTATCAATGCCAGTCTCTCATTTCTTTTTCCCCCTAACGTTTCATGTTAAACCTGTTTGCCTCTCGTCTGCTCTCTCGACGTTCTGCAACCTCCCTCCTTGTGCACATATTGCCCTATCATACCTGTAGATAAATATTTCCCTGTCTCATGTCTCCTCTTTTCCGACTCAATCACCCATGTTTTTCTTCGACGTCTTGTTTCATCTCCCCTCACTCGTTTGCTTTCAAACCGCACTTCCAATGTACGTCCTCTTTTCCCACACTGAATGCCGGTATTCATCCGTTCTTGATTTATTTTGTCCTTAGCACAAGAGAAGGAAAATGATAATGATGAGAAGAGGTAACCAAGAGGAGAGGATGGACACAGAGGCGGTGATAGGGGAGAGGAGTGGACACAGAGTGGAGGAAGTGGACGGAAAAGGGAGAGAAGTAGACATAAGTAGAAGAATGGTGGACCAACTGGGAAAAATGGACATGGCTTGGTGAAAAAAGGGGCGGACAGAAAAGGAGTGGAGTGGACAGAAAGTCAAAAGGAATGACACAACAGAAACGGGTTGGAAAGAACTAGGGGAGGTGGTGGCGAGAATGATGATAAGTTTAGACAAGATGGGAAGACGAATGGACAGAACCAAAAATTGTGCTAAGAGAACTTGACTAGTGGACAAAAACTGGCGTCAGCTGATCAGAACTACGAGAGAGGGTTATAAAAATGGAGAAGAGTGGTCTCACAAGGAAGTGTGATGCACGCGGAGAGAGGATAATAGAGAGAGAAAAAATTAAGGAAACAGCAGGCAAAAATGGAACAGGGACAAGCAGAAGTGGAAGAATGCAGGCTATAAAAAGAACTAAGAGAAGTGTGGACTGAGCTGGAAAAAAGTGGACAGGAAAGAGATAGCGCTGGACTGAACCAGTGAAGGAGAGGATGGAACTGCAATTGAAAGCGTCGATAAAATCGGTGAAATGGTGGACAAAACTGAGATAAGCCTGGAAAGGACTGGCTGGGGGGGTGAGGACAGAAGCAGACAACTAGGAACACAGAACTGGAACAGAAAGAGACAGAAATACAAAAAATAAAGTAAAATAAAATAAATTAGAATAAATAGGACAGGAGTAGACGAAAACGGAGAGAGTTGGGCATATTTTGAGAGGGAAGGCATTAGTGAAGACAGAGGGAAGAGGCAGAAGAGAGCGAGAGTGAGGTACTGGGATGAAGGACGTGGAGAGCAATTGGAAGAAGTGCAGAGAGAGAGAGAGAGAGAGAGAGAGAGAGAGAGAGAGAGAGAGAGAGCAATGGGAAGAGAAGCAGGGCGTGAGATAATAAGACCGACTTAGAGAGAGAGAGAGAGAGAGAGAGCAATGGGAAGAGGAGCAGGGCGTGAGATAATAAGATCGACTTAGAGAGAGAGAGAGAGAGAGAGAGAGAGAGCAAAGCTAGGTAGTCCCTTCAATCCATAATGGGTAAAACATGAAGGCAATAACTCAGTAACACAAGGGTTAAATAAAATACCCTGCATAATGCATAGCCTGTAAAATCTACGTTACGCACAATATGAAACAATAATGTAACTCCTGATATACTGACTTTTTACAAGCAAATATTTCTAAAAAGAATTATAATTATATAAACTACTCAAAATACAACAATCCTGTCAACGCTTTTTTCCAACAGTAAATTTGTAAATACCAAGTAACTGTGCATATTTCCATCTGATATCCACTCTGAAAGGTGTACACGGGCTAAATAATCCAGCAGGTAACGACAAGCATAAAAAGAAAATCGTCAGTGACTTCTACGTCCGAAATACGAACCTCAAGATGGCAGATGGCAGGGTCCTTTAAACACCAGCTGATGTGTTTCGTCGACAAACCTCCATATTCCACTGGTCTCGTACATCCTTCTCACTCCTGAAGGTCAACAAGGTAAAGTCTGGGGCGATATAACCGTAGGAAACGATGAACAACTCCCACAATCGAATACACAACCTCACCAAACTGAAGTGAAGGTGCACAGGGCTGTCTGATTTCCGTGTGAGGAAATTCCGTGCACTCTGACTGGTCAGAGACCCTGGCCACTCACAGCTCGTTCAGGATATATGGCGTCATATCGTTTTCTTTGTCAATTGGGCCAAGTCTGTGGGTGTAATTATGACAAACAGACGAAGGCCTACCATTTATGTATCTTATTCACATTAGTCCTTGTTTTTCCAGTTAGTCAAACATTAATCTCGTGCATCCTTGCTTACAATATCGCATAAAACTATATAAAATACTATTTGGCAATTATATATATGATCATTTATTAAATAAATAGGGTAATTTCCATGAGCTTCAGAAATGATTTATTGTGTAGGGCCTACACGAAATCATGGCATTGCAATAATATGACCTAGGCTAAATTGGTAAATTTAAACAATCAAATAACAACAATAATACCTCATGCTAAGCAATCAATTACCATTAATATATTATTTTATACATTCAAGTAACATAACAAAGGTTTATCTATCTATTACTAAACGCCTTAATCCAGGAAGGGGTGTATTAAGTGTATACACCATTAAAACCCCCCAATATAAGCATTTACTTCGCATAAATCAGAAAAATTTGCAAAATAAAGAGAAAATCCGTATTTTCCGTGGAACGGATGTGTGACGTCACAATCATCCGTATACGTCATCGATGCTCTGTTTTTTCCGTGCTAGCAGACGAATTTCCGTAAATGGCAGCCCTGGCGGTGCATTATGGGTGATCACGTGATAAACCTTTGCTAATTCTCTATCATCATCGCAATTCATCCTTTTATTATAATATTAAGAGTAATATGATAATAATAATAATAATAATAATAATAATAATAATAATAGTAACAACATACTGGAATATTTATTGTTGTCTCCATACCTGAACGTTTTCTCCGGTGTCTCACGATACGTGACAGAGAAGGCAAAAAGTGAAGGCGGGGCCAAATTAAAATAAAATAAAATAAAAAGTTAACGTGGTGTCTGAACATAATAAAAATGTGTGTGTGTGTGTGTGTGTGTGTGTGTGTGTGTGTGTGTGTGTGTGTGTGTGTGTGTGTGTGTGTGTGTGTGTGTGTGTGTGTGTGTGTGTGTGTGTGTGTGTGTGTGCGTAATAAATTAACTCCTTTCTGCCTAAAGACGTCATTTATATTATATTCCAGTTACTGGCCTACTTTGTATTTGGTTTAGGGAACATTGCCAGGGGGGTGGTGGGGTTAAAGAGGGTTACATCCAATCCGTATAGTTCCCAAAGTATCCCCCAAGCAGAATTAAGTCGTTCACCATTAACAAGAATAAAATTAAATGAAGCCATGGTAGTGACAGGGTTAATACTAGACGCAGGTGGCAGAACAGCCAATATTTCCTTCCTCTGCCTTCTGCATCCAAACTTGACACAGTGTGATGCGGGTATTATCTGACCAAAGCATCGTAATGAACACAAAATACCTCACTACTAAATCACTGCTGCTCCATATATAACGCTGCTCTTTCTTTCCACGATTCTCCTGTGTTGCGCAGACGGCTTCTTACTCCCACTGCCACACCCACGCCCACACCAGCAGACTGAACCATCCCAGCAACACAGATACCTGCTGGTGTTTCTAGTGAGGCGAAATTTACTGATCATCCTGTATATTTCTTTATTAATTAGGCTAGTGTCAGACGAGTTTTATTCAGTCGATGAGAAACACTATCACTGGATGGATTAGACACAGGCTTCCTTAACGACTTCACTACTGGACATCCGTCCTGATGGTGAACAGAACCGTGTGGTGATGACAAGATTACAAACAAGAATACTGTACTCCACCATGATGAAGGGGTTAACCACAGCATTTTTTTTCTCTCTCTCTGGTAACAAATTACACATAATAATCGCTAACACATACATTCTCCCCCAATCGTCCACCACAGTACCACACAATTACTCTCCACAGATACACCACATCACTAACATACCCAACATCATCCTGGGTGGTGATTTCAACGCCAAGTCGTAGGCCTGGCATGTCAACAACCCTGACACAGACAGATGGCTGGTACTACAATCCCAGACAGATCATCTTTTCATACTAAACAGTCTAGACCAACATACCCATATCCCACACCAAGCCCTCTTCCTCCCATCATCTCCAGACATACCCTTCTGCTCCCCAAACCTCGCCCCCACTACATCATGGAGAGTGGTCAAAACCCTAGGTTCTGATCACCTCCCAATCATCATCACTACCAAAACCAGAATCACCCCAGCTGGCCACAAACACACATACACTAATTATAAGAGAGCCAACTGGGAGGCCTTTGTAACTGAAACAGAACAACTTTTCGAAACACTAAACAGTACACCCATCACAAACATCAACACCGCTGTGCACACTTTCAATACAATTATACAAAACGCAGACAAAAGACACATCCCTAGAGGCAACAGAAAGAGACACACTTGACCACAAAACAAACATCAGCAAACTCTACAAAACACTAAACAGCATCACACTTTCCAACAGCAACACCACACAATCACACGCTGCCATCATAACAACAGACACCATACCCTCAAACAAACAACAAGCAAACACTCTCATCAATCACTTTTTACAAGTCAGCCATCTAAACCCCCATCCCGAAGACCGACGTATCATCCGACGTAAGAGACAGTTCCCCACAGACCCAGACTACGCACCTTTCACCTACAACCAGACGAAGCACATCATTAACAACCTCAAGCACTCATCTGCCTGTGGACCAGACAACATAAGCAACATTCATCTTAAACACCCAGGACCACATGGCATACAAGCACTCACCAACATATCAAACTACAGCTACTCACACAACATAATACCCAACATCTGGAAGCATGGCAATATCATCACTATCCCTAAACCCAACAAAGACCCCACGTTACCCTCCTCACATCGCCCCATCACACTCCTCTGCACCCCCTCTAAAGTCACTGAACGACTGGTACTACAACTAGCCACACCTCACATTCCCCTAACCCAGTCACAACATGGTTTTAGGCCACTACACTCCACAAACACCCTTCTTACAGACCTTACACAAAGAGTTTTCGATGGCTTGAATTCAGTTAGGCCACCACACAGAACACTCCTAATCACACTAGACATTAGCAAAGCTTTTGATGCCATCCCCCGCCACAACCTCACAAACAAAATACTCAACACAAACATGCACAATAACACAAAAAGATGACTGGCAAACTACTTAGCAGGCAGATGTGCACACGTAACATTTGCCGATCAGTCTTCTAACATCAGAAACTTCACAAACGGCGTCCCCAAAGGATCTGTTTTGTCCCCTACACTCTTTAACCTATACATGCAAGACATACCCACACCCCACACATCACAGATACACAGAGCTTCCTATGCAGATGATATAACACTTACATTCACGCACCAAAAAGCAAACACAGCTGCACACATCATTCAACCTTACCTCAACACACTACACGAATGGTTCACCACCAACAGGCTCAAAATAGCCCCACCCAAATCTACAGTGACTCTTCTCACAAACTGGACAGCAGAACACAGTCACATCCCACACCTCACCATAAACAACACTCCCCTACCACACACACACACACACACACACACACACACACACACACACACACACACACACACACACACACACACACACACACACACACACACACACACACACACACACACACACACACACACACACACACACACACACACACACACACACACACACACACACACACACACACACACACACACACACACACACACACACACACACACACACACACACACACACACACACACACACACACACACACACACACACACACACACACACACACACACACACACACACACACACACACACACACACACACACACACACACACACACACACACACACACACACACACACACACACACACACACACACACACACACACACACACACACACACACACACACACACACACACACACACACACACACACACACACACACACACACACACACACACACACACACACACACACACACACACACACACACACACACACACACACACACACACACACACACACACACACACACACACACACACACACACACACACACACACACACACACACACACACACACACACACACACACACACACACACACACACACACACACACACACACACACACACACACACACACACACACACACACACACACACACACACACACACACACACACACACACACACACACACACACACACACACACACACACACACACACACACACACACACACACACACACACACACACACACACACACACACACACACACACACACACACACACACACACACACACACACACACACACACACACACACACACACACACACACACACACACACACACACACACACACACACACAAAATCCTTGGTGTAACATATAATACATCAATATCATTTAAACAACACATCACAAACATTAAAAATAAAATAACACCAAGACTCAATGCTTTGAGGTCACTTGCCCATACAACATTCGGACACAACAAAGAAACTACCACCACAATATACAAACAATACATACGTTCAGTGATGAATTATGCAAGCCCTGCTTGGGCTTCTAACCTCACCAAAACACACTACAACACTCTACAGACCATACAGAACAAGGCCCTAAAAATAATCACAGGCTGCACAGCTACTACACCCACAGACCACCTACATCAAGAAACCAAAGTCCTCAAAGTCAAGGATCACCTAGACATGAGAAACACCCAGTTTCTTGCAGCAGCCTCCACAAACCCACAACATCCACTACAGTACATGGCAGCACATGCACCCACACCAAGGAACATCAAAACAACACCCAGCACACGATACCATACACAAATGCTGTCATCTCTCCCCCCTCGCCCACCTCAGAGCAGCTTCCAGAAGCATATCCACACTCAGATCACTCGCCGCTCCATTCAGTCACTTAAAGACAACACACAGCTGCATGCACAGCCTCCTTTCATTCACCCTTCTGAATCCTATCTTCCTCGTGAGGACAGGGTCCACCTGGCCAGGCTGAGATGTGGGCACCATCCAGCCCTCTTAAGCTACCAGAAGAGGCTGGATGACTCCGTCGCTGATGCCTGTCCAGGATGCAACACAGCACCCCATACTATTAAGCACATTATGGAAGATTGCATTGTACACAATCACCTACGCCAACAACACAACATATACTCTTTGAGAGCTCTGTGGGAAAGCCCGGTCTCGGCCATGGCCTTCCTAAGGGACTCGGGACTGTTCGGCCAGACTGCCTAGGGAACAACTACTACTACTACTACTACTACTACTACTACTCTCTCTCTCTCTCTCTCCGTGTCAGTCTATCTACCTGTATTTATATCTATGTATCTATCGACTTATCTATGTATCTACTTATCGATTTATCTATCTTCACAAGTCCTTCTTAGGAGGAACACACTGAGGTGGTTTGGCCATGTGGAGAGGATGAAGGGTGAGAGACTGACGAGGAGAGTGCATGTGAGTGAGGTGGAGGGGGGGAGAGGGAAGGGGAGGCCGACGATGAGGTGGAGGAATGGAGTCGAGAGGGATATGAGAGAGGGGGGTGTGAGTTGGGAGCAGGGCAGTGAAATGGCGGGGGCCAGGGAGACGTGGAGGCGATTTGTTTGTGGCCACCCCGTAAGGGATTAAGGCGTCTGGCAATAGACAAATGGATAGACAAGTCCTTCTCCTTCTCCTTCCTCCTTCACTCCTTCCTTCCTTTCTCCAGCTCTTCCAAGGGATAAGGAAGGGCCTGAAGTTGTAATGAAGGAAAGTCCCACGAATATCTTACGTAATTATCTTAATGCAGGACGAAGGAGGAAGGGGAGAAGGATGACCTGGGAAAGAGAATTGAGGAGGATAAGGAAGGAGAGAGAAAAATAAGGCAATAATAGGAGGGTGAGGAAAATGTAATGAAAGATTAGGAAAAGGAGTAAGAAGAGTAAAAAGATGGACGAACAAATAGGAGAAGGGAATAAGGCAACAACATGCAGGAAGAAAGATAACACGAAGGAAAGATAAGATGGAAGAGACAGAGGTTGAAGGATAAATGAATCAGAAAGGAAGAAAAAAAAAAGATGAAGGGAGGAAAAGAAATAAGAGAGAACAGAAGAAAAAGGAATGACTGAAGAGTTAGTGAATATTTAAATGATAAGCAATAACATGAGAAGCTCCCCGAACCCATTCACTCCTTCCTCTGTATAAGTAAATCGAGCAAAGAAAATATGAAACGACCTGGAAAATGAAGTTTTAAAAGAGGAGTATTAAAAATGGAACATTAAACTGAGAGAGAGACTGTACCCAAACCTCTCTCTCTCTCTCTCTCTCTCTCTCTCTCTCTCTCTCTCTCTCTCTCTCAGCTTTGCACACACGCTAATATTACGTTACTACAGACACTCAACGCAAAGCCTGAAATACCAAGACAATCATGGTCGCAAACTACAGCTTTCTCGGTGAGGCAGTTTACTCATGTTTCCCTTCTTTCTCGTTTTCTTTTTTCCTGCCTGTTCTTCGTCTCCCTCATCCTACTTTATTATCGCTTTCCTATTTCGTTATTTTTTTTGTTTTGTCTTTCCTGTTTTAATTTTCTTGTTCTACCCTGTTGTCCTCCTTCGCCCCACACACTCCTCTTCCTGCTCATTGCCTCAGTTCTTTTTTTTTTCTTACCTCTACTTCTTCTCTTCTCCCTTCTGCTATTATTTTTCCTTCTTCTATTCTTCCTCTTCTCTATCTTCCTTCCTTCCTCTTCACTATCTTCCTTCCTTCCTGCCTCTTCCTCCTCTCCCTTTTCCCCGTCACACATTCAGTCGCCTTCACCAGCAGGCAGATAATGGGCCAACTTTGGAACAGTTGAGGGTAATGGTTTATATCAGAGAAGCGGACATGTGATTCCGACAGGCTGGAGACTTGCCTGATGAGGCAGCGAAGGAGCAAATATATCCCAGAGGTGGAGAGATGGAGGGAAGGAGTATATGAAGGGGGGTAGCTTAGATGATGTAGAGAAGGAATATATGAAGGAGGGTGGCTTATATGAGCAGAGTCAGGCTAAAGGCAGTCCTACTATAAAAGCTCATTCATGCTGGACTCTGCTGATGTGGAAGGGAAGGGAGCAAATGCATTGTAGAGATTGAGAGGCAGGGGAGAGGTATATGAGGGAGTGTGGCTTGGAGTAAAATGCTGTGTTGATGGGGAATGAGGAGAGGAAGACAAAGGGCAGTATTGATTCAGTCAGGTCGGAGACTCGGCTGATGTGAGAGGGAGGAAGTAAATGTATCACAAGTTGAGAGACGTAGAGGAGGAGAACGTGAAAGATGGCGACGTGGATGAGAATGCAAAAATTAATAGGGCAGTGATGAGTAAAACAGATAAATACAAAGAATGAAAAGGGAGGAGTACATGAAGGAAGACAGCTTGGATTGGCGGGAGTGGGTGAGGATGTGCGATGACAAAGGATCCTGGTGATGATGGGGCCAGGCGGGATGATCACATGTTGTATTAGTTCAAGACGCGGGATTACGGACAGAGTTGGCTAGAATCAGAGGAGGATAAGGACAATATAAGGCTGAAAAAGTGTATGGAAGTGGGTGTTGTGACAGGAAAGAACAATTTACAACAATCAAGTCCCGAGTTACTTATATTTCTAATTCGTGTCTTTCAGAGAGAAATCTGGATAGTCTGAGGCCGTGTTTACACTGAGGTATTCTTAATATAATATGAGTAAAGGTAATGAGAACGTTATTTTAACATTATCATCATCATCATCATCATCATCATCACCATCATCATCACCATGACTACCAACATCATCAACATCATCCTTTCATTGCAGGATAGTGCAGTAGGCTTTGATTTACACTTACCGACTACACACGAACCATTTAGACAGTCAGATTTAAGTCTTGTGGTTTAGTGGTTTAAAAGCCCCACTCGGAGTGACTGCCTTCCTCAGTCTAGATTCCAAGAGGACTAGATCCGGCTTTTCTATCATTTACTGCCACCCAGGGAAGTGCAACTGGTCATCTGCCTTTAAATGTACTGGACTAGGACAGCCCAGCCTTGGCACCATCGAGAGGGGTAAACTGAGATGTGATGTTAGCGTATAGCCCTATTTGCCCCCAACACGCCTCGCACCACTGGGTTGACATGCAGGTGCTAACAGCCTTCCCAGTGTGAGCTCAAGCTTTTATTGCCACCTGCTGCTTTCCCTTTATTGCTCCTTCACGCGCTACTCCTCCCCCTGTTATGCCAGAATGTTTCTCCGACTATCCATGATTTTTTTGCCAATACCCGACGAAGTCATTATGATAACGAGATTCCAATTCATGTGCACGAGACACCGATACATATAGTCTCTGCCAGGAGAAGGAGAAGGAGGAATACAAATACAAATGAGTACAAAAGAAAGCAAACAGCAACAGACATTATGAGCCTTTCGAGGCAGTTTGTTACAGAGTAGACTATGACTACGAGATCTAACTACATGCTGAAGGATAAGGATAGGAAAGCAAGAAGGCTCCCCCCTGCCTCCGAACCCTCCAGTTAAAACTGGTCGGAAAAAGTGAGAAAGACCACCATGCAGCATGGATAAACTGTCATGGAAATTTCATAAGAAAGACTGAAAAGGAATACTTTATCTATAAGCTATCTGAAAGAGAAAGTAATAAAGTAAATGAATAGTCAAATGAATAAATATATAAGGCATGACATTATACGGTGAGTTAACCGGGCGTCTAAAGACATAGCGTGGAAACTGCATAGTGCACAGTATGGATGTTCCGGGGGGGTGGTGGTGGTGGGAGGACGAGGATGCAACACTCGTTCCCACCAAACTCGAAAGCCCTGTGACATTTACATTTGACTGACTGCTCTCAAACTTAAATCACTTCAGTCTTTCATTTCCATCAACATTCCCCCCAAGTTTGGTCAAAACGTGAGAAAAGCTATAAGTTAATTTATCTAGGTCAACGTCTGACCCATCCCTGTGATACTGACCTTTGACCCTCCACCCTTACACTAAGTTTAGCTAAAATCGGACACAAAATGGTCTAGTTATTTTGCTCTCTCTCTGTTTCTCAGTCTCTCTGTCTGTCTCTCCGTCTCTCTGTTTCTGTCTGTCTGTCTGGCTGTCTGTCTGTCTGGCTGTTTGTCTGTCTGTCTGTCTGTCTGTTTCTGTCTGTCTGTCTCTCTGTCTCTGTCTGTCTGTCTCTCTCTCTGTCGTTTCCAGCTTCCTACATCACACCACCTTCTCTCTTTCCCTCTCCTTACTACCCCTACCATTCCACTCCAGGCCACCCCTTTCATGTCTCCAAATTCTTATACCAACCCACCCTCGCTTACCCCTTTCCCTGCCCCTATTTCACTACACTAAGACGCTATTTCCCTTATACGTATCTCCTTGTATCAAACCGCTTCTCTCCTCGTCTCTTCTCATGTCTCTGTCTTTTCACGTCAAGCTGTCCTCTCCCCTGTTCTTATCTCCTTGTTTCAAGTTACTCCCTTGCCTTTACTCCTGTCTTCCAACACCAAACTATCCCTTCTTTCCTCTCTTTCCTTTTCCGTGTCCTAACACAACGCCATTTATTCCTTTGTCTCTCTCGTTGAATAACACACACACACACACACACACACACACACACACACACACACACGCACGCGCGCACTTCCCTAGTTCATTTTTTTGCTCTTACTCTCTAATATCAATCCAACTCGTCCTTCATCCTTCTCCTTCTTACACTTACCTACCCCTCCCCTTACCCATTACCCTGCCCTTACCCTCTTACACCAAGCCCTTTTTCCTTGTCCCTATCTCTGTATGACACCACTCTTACCTTCCCCTGCCCCTGCCCTCCCACAGCAAGCCAACTCCTTCCGTATCCTACTTCCTACTTAGCCAACCCTCTCTTAACCCCTTCCACTGTCTTTTCGCTTAGTTCCTCCACCGTCTCTGCTCCAGCTCTTTACGTTCTCTCTGGCATCTCTTTTTGACTTCATCTTCTTGCATCAAATCACTTCTTTCCTTGTCCCCACCCGAGTTCATGCCTTCCTGTCCTGCTTCCTACACATACTCATTTCTTCCTTAACCCACACCATCGTCCTTTCTCCTGACCCATCCATCATCTCTTATCAAGCTCCTCACTCTCCATATCTCTTTGTCTCTCCACGCTTTCTTATATCAAAGTACTGCATTCCTCGTCTCTATCCTCTGTCCCTAACCAAGCTAACTCTTCCCCTGCTCTATTTCCTACTTGGTCATCCTCAGTCCCACTCTCCTGTCATTCAGTCTCTGCTCAAGTTCCTCACTTTCTCTCTGGCATCTCTCTCTGCCTCTCCCTTGGCTCATTACTCACTCCGTCCCTCTCCTCTCCAGTGCTAAGTTTTCTCTCGCATAACCCGGCCTCCTCCTCGCTTACTCTGCCCTCTAAGTACCCGTGGCGGTGGCAGGCGATGAAGAGGAAGGAGGAAAGGGACCTCGAGGCAGTATGAATCAGAGAGAGGAGAGAGGATGTGAGACAAAAAATGATGGTGGGAAAAGGATCTTGACTTCACTGTACCGTAAGTTGTTCACATGAATGAAAATATACCCTGAAGTGGTTTGGCCACGTGGAGAGAATGGAGAATGGAAGTCTGACTAAAAAAGTGTATCCTAGTGAGATGGAAGTGAGAGGGCAAGGTAGACCGGAGATGAGATGGAAGGATGAGGTGCAGAGGTATATGAATGAATGTGGTTTGGGTTGGTGGAAGGGCTGCTTGATGGCAGACAGGGTGACATGGAGGCCATATATTTGTGGCCCTATTTCTGGGATTAAAGGTTGGATTATAGACAAACATATAACAGATAAAAATAAATAGGCAGATATACAGACAGAGTAATGTAAAGCTGCACCAGGAAGGAGGAAAGGGACCTGGAGGCAATACAAATCAACACTGGGGGAGAACGGATATGAGACAAACAGTGCCAGTGGGAAATCCTTGACATGGAGTTGCAGTGTCCCGAAATGACATCTCACCAGCGCCGTATCCATAACCTGACATGCTTAACGTGTGTATAATATTGTTTTTTGTAGTTTGGTCTTCACTCATACAGCTACAAAACTCTTTACAATAAAAACGAACGATTATTAAACTGCAAAACACAAGGACAAAACGATTTCCATTATACTTAAATAGTTTGGAGACTTGCTTATCCTTTAAGTTGGTTAAGATCCGTTATAAAATGGGCCAGGATGTGACTGAAACAGTGCTGTTGTGAAAGCCGTAACTTGGAACTGGAATATTACCATCATCAGACACATTCACAATTATTACACGCCGCTTTACATGTGATTTTTTTTTTTTTAATGCAAGGAATAAGGAGCCAAAGGCCAGGAGCCCACAATAGTGTTCCCTCCAAGAAAAAACAAAAAAAACAAAAGAGAGCCAAATTCAAGACCCATTTATTTTGAGATACCTGGACAAAATTCAAGACCCATTCATTCTGTGATAACCTCGGCACACTGTGTTTGAAGGACTGGAGGTCATAGGAGGTAGGAACTACAGACAGTGGGAGACAGTTCCAGAGATGACCTGTTGCATAAATGAAGGACTGGGAGTAACGGTTAACTCTTGCATTAGAGAGTTGGACAGAAATGTGATAAGAGTTTGTTAGACGGGTGCTACGCGCCCGTCGTAGAGGTGGAGGGATGCAGGCAGACAGTTCAGAGGAGCAGTGACCATTGAAGTAGCGATAGAAAAGAGATAAAGATGCAACAGTGTGGCGAAGAGACAGAGGTTGAAGGGAGCCACTAAGAGGAGGAGAGTTAATGAAACGAAAAGCCTTTGACTCCACCCTACTGAGACGAGCTGTATGTGGGGAAACTCCCCACACATGAAAGTTGTACTCCACACAGGGGCGAATAAAACCCGTGTATAAAGTCAACAACTGTGCATGGGTAAAGAAGGTATGGAGTCGGATTAGCACACCTAATCTCTTGGAAGCAGATTTTACAAGAGATGTAATATGATCTTTCCAAAATAAGTTCCGAGTGAATGAAACCCCCAGCATGTTCAAGGATGATGCAGGACTGATCTGGATATTATTAAACATTAGTTGGTACTCCTGTGAAAGATTTTGTCGGGTTGACAGGTCTATGATACATTAAAAACAACACTATTATTTTTACCCTAGTCCTTTTTCTTATCTGTTTTATTTACTTCTCCCACTGAATGATTTTACTGAGCATAGGGCAGACCTCTAGTAGTATAGGTATTATTGGAGTGTGTATTGCAGCTCCTTCATACTGACGTCTTTCATCAACTGTGTAAAATCGTCATGAGATGGCCAGGGGAAAAATGTGTCCTCGGGCTGAAGGGTTATATAAGGCTCGATGATAAAGCTACGAATGAAAAAATTACAGCCAGATGTTGAAATTGTATTTACTGACGGGATTCAACAGATCTGGACAGATTATAAGTCAGTTCAGGTATAAACTGATATAAGGCGATGTGTGGGGGAGAGGGAGGGAGGGACAGTGGAAGGGAGAGAGGGAGAAAGACTGAGGAGGGGAAGGTATGAAGAGACAGAACATATAAAATGTAGAGAGTCCAAAAAGGGTCAGTTTTGCTAATCACACCTAAACATTCACTTGCGTATTATATAAATCCAGACAGTGTTTGCACCTGTAACAGACAGGAGGATATTGAAACGTACATTACAGAGCGAATCACCACAAAAGAAGAGTTAAATCTGGAAATTCACCAAGAACCCAAGCCCGAGTGAGGGACAGTCAGAGGGCACATCAGGAGGGGGACACTTGGTGGATCCAGGGCCAGACTCGACCCACAAGACTAGACACATTCCTCTCCTGCCCAACCTTACAACTTTCCTCTCCCTTGCTAAGCCAGGAGCACGCTGCTGGAAGAACAGTGTGGCTCGGAAAGCGAAGGATGGAACTATCTCCGTGGTACAGGGGGATCCATCGCACAGACTGATCACCCAACTCTAAAGTGAGAGCGAGACTGTGTCTCTTTCATGCACAAACCCACAACACAACATGCATGTGTAAACAACGCGCCAAATTAACCCATCACATCCGGGAGTTATTTTCACCACCCAAACCACCAGAAGGTGTTTTTCTTAAAAATCATTTTTATTTACCATAATTTCTCAGCTAACATTATAATATAATAATATAGTATAATATATTATAATATAATGCTATAATCATAATGATAATAATATAATAACAATAATAGTACAAAACACTAGATCTTGTATACATGAACCTCGGCTGGCCCCAGAAAGACATGTATACATGTCACCCAGATGGGATGGGTTAACAAAACATTCTAATTCAATCTTTCACATCTATGGACACAATAAATCCCTTATATATATTTTACTTTTGTTACTACCAGTAGGCTTTAATGAACTTAATAGAGCATCATACAATAAAAGGGTTTATGAAAGCTGTCTTCAACTCCTCCAGTTCGACAATTCTCTCCTCAGCCAAATAAAATCATATAGTTGTAAAATATTATATATATATATATATATATATATATATATATATATATATATATATATATATATATATATATATATAAAGTCATCAGTGTAGTTAATAAATGCCACATCTAACCTGTCCAGTTGGAATTCTCCCCTACGCTAAATCAAATCGTGTGGAGGGTGCCCCGTACTGGTGGGACTATTACCATACACAGACGAGTACAGACCATTACTGGTAAGGAGGGGTTGGAAGTGAGGCTCCTAAGCTGGGCTGAGTGTCGTCCTTTCACAGCATATTTCCTGTAGTTCAATGGCAGAATAAGAAAATACTACGGCTGTACATCCGTTCTATAACACTCCTTAGTATTATCAAACTGTAGTGGTATTCACTTGTTATGGCTCACCTTCTAAGGTGAAGAGGCGGCAATATTAGGCCAAGTAAGTGGACAGATTATACCTTCCGAAGCTAACAAGAACACAGAAGCAGCAAGTGCTAAGTTTAGCAGAAGGGAGGCAGCTTAGCCCTGTGGCCAGTCTGGGAGAATAATGAGAGAAGTGTGTGAAGGAACTGGAAGACCTGAGTTTGTATTTATAAAACATCCTAACGAATTCTTAAGATAAACAAGCATCTATAACAGTAAACTTATCACAGATTTTTTTAATGTTTTCACACTAATATTCACTATAATTTGTGAAATACTGAATAACTGTATGAGTGAAGGCAATCGTATATACAAGCAACTTTATTCAGACCACAAGCTTAGTAGATTTATAGATATGGGTTCCTTGAAGCATTGAAGGCTGGGCAGGCTGCGGAGGGGGTAAGATTGTAGAAAAAAAAAAAAGTATTTGGTTCAGATCCAAGGACATATACAACTGGACGGTAATAAATGCTGAAATATGCTACGATCTTCGGTACTCATTATGCTTCAGTATGCTGAGGTCTTCTTTACTTTTGTTTTGAGAGGTTTTCCTTACTGGAGGTGTTAGATACAGCATGCATTAGAACGTTTATATTACAGGTTCTTTCGGTGTCCAATAAAGTCGTGCGGGTGTAGCAAGAATACTTTAAAGTCTGAAGCCACTGTTACGAAGAGTTAATATTATGGGAAAATGTACGGGGGATCAGACAACTGAAAAACAGGGAGAGAGAGAAAGAGAAGGAAGTAATTAGTGCAGAGCCCACGACGGGTGTAAGTGGGTACTAACAGAGTTGAGAGATGGTTAGTACTGTAGTGTTCAGTGGAAAGACACGAGGAAAGGGACAATAATGCGACAAAGGAGGGGAAATAACAGTGAAGTATTTAGTGAACATCATAGAACAGATACAACTGAGCGAGTGTTAAGCTGGCAGACATGCCAGGCAGGTGGGCAAGGATTACAATGCAAGAACGAAATGAACAACAACACACACACACAAAAAAAAAAAACAGAGGGGAGAAAAGAAGAATGAATTTCAGGTCTATATAAAACATTCATAAGCATATTAAATATATAATAACTCGTAAGATATAAAAAAAAAAAAAAAATCAAACGATCTTTGCAAATTCCTTTAGCCGAAAAAGACATCAAAATATTTTCTACTGGTATATAAATGAACATATTACAAAAATACGTCTATCATGTTCTTTCCCGCGTCTTCCCGTAACAGCAAATGTAGAAACGTGTTAGTAATATACACACCCAGGCACTGGCAGACAAACAGAGCGAAACCTGTGGTGTGTCGCTTCTCCTTAAAAAAATACACTTAAGTACCGTATGCAGAGTGAACATAGTTTGCCCGAGCCTGTATTCTTCCTCATGACAATAAACAGAGGGGCATTTTGGAAAAAGCCATTAACAGGTAAAATTACTGAGCGAAAAATTTTCCTTCTTAACAAATGAAAAGAAAAAAATAAACAGACTGAATCTGTTGTGTCCGCCAACAAACGTGGCGTCACGTAAATCGCCCCGACCTCACACCCAAACATTAAGACACAGCGATTCAATTTCCGACAAGCAATCGCAGGTTCCCATCTCCAGTTTGTCGGCTCTTCCTTCCCACACACATACCAACACACTCACCCTGGACTTTGATCCTTCCCACACACATACCAACACACTCACCCTGGACTTTGATCCTTCCCACACATACCAACACACTCACCCTGGACTTTGATCCTTCCCACACACACACACCAACACACTCACCCTGGACTTTGATCCTTCCCACACACATACCAACACACTCACCCTGGACTTTGATCCTTCCCACACACATACCAACACACTCACCCTGGACTTTGATCCTTCCCACACACATACCAACACACCCTGGACTTTGATCCTTCCCACACACATACCAACACACTCACCCTGGACTTTGATCCTTCCCACACACATACCAACACACTCACCCTGGACTTTGATCCTTCCCACACACATACCAACACACTCACCCTGGACTTTGATCCTTCCCACACACATACCAACACACTCACCCTGGACTTTGATCCTTCCCACACACATACCAACACACTCACCCTGGACTTTGATCCTTCCCACACACACACACCAACACACTCACCCTGGACTTTGATCCTTCCCACACACATACCAACACACTCACCCTGGACTTTGATCCTTCCCACACACATACCAACACACTCACCCTGGACTTTGATCCTTCCCACACACATACCAACACACCCTGGACTTTGATCCTTCCCACACACATACCAACACACTCACCCTGGACTTTGATCCTTCCCACACACATACCAACACACTCACCCTGGACTTTGATCCTTCCCACACACATAACAACTCACCCTGGACTCTGCTTCTCCCGTTGGCTGGCCACGCCTTCCTGCACCTCTCTGTGCTCTGTGTTTTGCTTCATATTCAACCTAACATCTTCAGACTACGGACAGACGTTTCATTTATTCTTCCCTTACCATGGATTTTATTCAATAACATCACACCTACGTAGAAAACTGGTTGATGAAGGTTATATCTGGCCCACCTAATAAAATTAAACTTAAGCTGCAGAAAATCGCCTTTTAACATGAAGAATGAAATAAAACAGCCGCCCTCAGACTACACGGATTAACACACACACACACACACACACACACACACACACACACACACACACACACACACACACACACACACACACACACACACACACACACACACACACACACACACACACACACACACACACACACACACACACACACACACACACACACACACACACACACACACACACACACACACACACACACACACACACACACACACACACACACACACACACACACACACACACACACACACACACACACACACACACACACACACACACACACACACACACACACACACACACACACACACACACACACACACACACACACACACACACACACACACACACACACACACACACACACACACACACACACACACACACACACACACACACACACACACACACACACACACACACACACACACACACACACACACACACACACACACACACACACACACACACACACACACACACACACACACACACACACACACACACACACACACACACACACACACACACACACACACACACACACACACACACACACACACACACACACACACACACACACACACACACACACACACACACACACACACACACACACACACACACACACACACACACACACACACACACACACACACACACACACACACACACACACACACACACACACACACACACACACACACACACACACACACACACACACACACACACACACACACACACACACACACACACACACACACACACACACACACACACACACACACACACACACACACACACACACACACACACACACACACACACACACACACACACACACACACACTCTCTTTCCCTGACAGATGTTCGGCGTTTGGACTCGAGTACCACTGGGAGTTTTCACGTGTGTCTCCTTGAAATAATGCACCTGTGGCTGTTCCCAACACGATCCACTCCACCCCTAGTCTGGAACAAATGTACCACTCATACTCGCCCTGCCTCACCCTCACCCAAACCCTCCCTCCATACTCTCCCTTGCCACACCCACTCCCCTTCACCCACACCCTCCCTTCACACTTTCCTTATCACGCCCTCTTTCATTTACACCCTCACTCGTATCCTTTCCTCTCTACTCCTTCCCTTACGCATACCCTCTTACCTACATTCTTTCCCACAAACCTTATTTCACACCCTTTTCCACTAATGCACTTTTTCACCTTCTGCACACCATCTTGACTCGACTCTCCCGCACTCACACTCCGTCTCACTCACCCACCCTTGCCCATATACTGTCTCACCCACATCGTCCCTCATTCAAACACATATACCCGTGTCCCCCTTCCACCCACACTCTTTCACTGATACCCACGCCTTCCCTTACCCACACCCTCACCCACACCCTCCCTCACCGACAGCCTCCCACCCCACCGCCACAGTTAATTCTCGACCACTTCAGCTGGACTTCAAGACACCGTATTTCATCTATTAATATCCGGTGACTCTTTTTCCGCTGGCTGAGAGAGACAAAGCTGGAGCTGGGGAGGGTAGTACGTCCACCACGTAGCCCTGGCCACTATCTCTCTTTCATTCTATCTATCTATCTATCTTTATACCTACCTGCCTGTCTATCTATCTATCCTTCTATCTATCTATCTATCTATCTATCCACTGTCTGACCCTGTATTCTCTGTGGGTTGGTTTCTTTCCACGATATACCACAATTCAACTTTGTAGTCTTTATTCCTGTCTATGAATTTGTTCTTTTCTTTATGTACCATTTATATGTACCTTTCTGTCTACTTATTTATCCAACCTTCTATCTATCTAACCATCTATTTATCTCTCTCTCTCTCTCTCTCTCTCTCTCTCTCTCTCTTATTATTATTATTATTATTATTAGTATTAGTATTAGTATTATTATAGTCATTAGTCACCACCACCATCATCTCTACTACCATCACCACAGAAATCAATTCAGGTACCACCATTGTCATCACCATTATCATCATCACCACCATCATTGTCATCCTCATCACCATCACCACTACATCTACCATCACAATTACCACTACCACCACCACGGCTACCAAGTATTAGCTATTGGGAAAATCGATCAACTCTCCCATAAACTGATAACGATAATGATGGTGACGAGGGGGAGGATAATGAGTGTAATCATCGAAGAGAAGTCTTTTCCAGGAATGATATAAGTGAAATCCTATATTGGAGAAAATATCTGAGTCTATAGGCCACAAATATATCAGTGAAGAAGACCACGGCCTGCCACCCGCGGCGCTTATCGTTACCAGCCGCCGTGTTGGAAGTTTAGTGTTGAGGTAAAAAACTGTGAGTATATTTCCACCCTGCCGGTCATCAGTCACTGGCTTGTCTGCTCCGTTTATCTGGTCACAAGAGAAGCATGTTTATAAAGTAAGTCGATGCTGGGTGGATACTTATTCGAAGAGAACTGACACCAACTTTAAAACAATTAGCCATATTGACTAGCATTTCTGTAAAAAAAAAAAAAAAAATGGCATTACGTCTGCTCGAAGGTCTAATCATAATATTTCTTTCCCACGCCTTGAAAATATAAAAAGAATGTCTGTATTATGGACGCATGCCTATAGCAATAAACTTATTATCTCACCAGGAACGTAGGCCGATCATGTCCCCTATAATGTTCTGCCTATGGTTGCCAACTCTGAGGCCCCAACACCGCTCAGAGGGTTGGAATATGCAAGTATACATCTTCCACTTTAACTTGGTCCAGAGTTTCAGCCCTTTGCACTTATTTATACGGAGCTCAGTGGCAGAAAAAGACAGTACTATGGCACTACGTCCTTTCCGTAGCACTTCATAGGGACCATAAGTATACTCTGATGCTGATCTCTATTACAAATTATTCAGGATAAAATAGGAGTTACACACCAAGTTATAATAAAAGTAGTATAGCTGTTATATTTTATTACATTCCACACAACTACCTTCGTACATTTTTTTACCCTGGCCGACGGATGGATGTGATCTCGTTCAACCACTAGAATTTGCTAAAGTCTTTTTCTATCACCGGACGAATTTAGTCGATATTTTTTTTCTGCTCTAGGAGTATAATGGTAGATAATGGCATCTTTAATCCTGCATTTCGAAGAGTGTCTACTCATTGGAATAAAGTAGTGTGGGTGGCGTGAATTAAATGGAAAATACGCCATCAGAGTTCAGAGGTTAAATCTTCCTTTGTTCATCTCGTTCCCTTATTATAAATTATGGCAGGAATGTACGGAAGAACTTTTTGTTCCTCAAACGTAGCCTCATGCAAGTATTTATCCCAGTACATTTAAAATCGCTCTGTTTGTCCTTTATATACTTTTCAAAGCTTCCTCTCTTATGCCTCGGGAATGTATGGGTTGGCTGTATCATTATTACGCAAGAGTTTTCTTGTTTGTATGTTCATTTGTGTTTACAGAAAAATAAGAAGCCTCCGCAGAAGCTATCAGTTACCCGAATTCGCTTGTTTTTCGTCATTTTCATGCCTTCTTTTCTCCCCTTGGCCCCCTTCCCCCTAGTCCCTAGCGTCACTTAACAATCTGGCATTAGTTATATTGGCTGGCCCTGTCTGCTGGTGTGGTGGGTGCCTCTGATTGGGTCCCTGGTGTGGTATCAGCGTTTGTTTGGGATGGGTGGGGCCGCGTGCCTACCCCTCACACACCACCAATCCCAGATCTCAGCTGCCTTGGCGTTACCTGCACCCAGTTTGTTCCCCCACCCCACGTTTGTCCCCCTCTCACTTAGTATTACGTGAAAATGTACTGATATTTTTTTCTTTAGAGAAGATCAAAGCTGCTATGACAATCACGAGGAACTGTGCGATGTTACTAGTGAGTTTTCACGGACAGTCCTCTCACACTCATCCCACTTCCCACTCACACTCTCACTAACTGTCGAACATTAGTTATAAGTAACTTACAGTATCTCAGTGATCACCTGCCCTACACAGAGTTAAGGCTGGACTACCTGGCAATGGTCTGAAGATGTGTGTGGTCTATGTAACTATTAAACTCTTGCTCCAGCACATTCAGACTCGGCTAAAGCGTCGTTTGCTTTATCACACACTCTCCCTTGCCAAGAAGTTGCTGACTCAGGCCCAGATTATCCAAGAAAAAAATATATTATATTGTCCTGGCTGGCTAGCAGGCACCTCATCAGGTTTCTTCCCTGCCGCTGAAGAGGCCACAACGGTGTTTTGCTGTGCTAAGCCACTGGTTATCATATTTGCAAACACCCTTGACCTTAACCTTCGGTATGTTACCATCACTTAGACATTATTCATATTTACAAACTGTCTTAACCTTTTCTATGCCACCATCACTTACTGTAGATATTATTCATATTTACAGACTATCTTGACTTTAACCTTTTCTATGCCATCATCACTTATATATCATTCTGGATGACGACACACGATTTTATACAGGTGAGGGGGAACCCTACGGAACAAAAGGTTAAATTGTGCACGACTTTTTAAAACAGTTATCTTCACCCATACAGCAAACAAACTCTTTTCAACTAAAACGGAGAAGTACAACGCACAAATATCTATTTATCTATCTATTGCCAGGCGCCTTAATCCCTTATGGGGTGACCACAAACAAATCGCCTCCATGTCACCCTGACCCCCGCCATTTCACTACCCTGCTTCCAGCTCACACACTCCTCTCATATATACCTCTCCACTCCATCCCTCCATCTCATCCTTGGCCTCCCTCTCCCTCTCCCCCCCTCCATATCACTCACATACACTCTCCTCGTCAGTCTCTCGCTCTCCATCCTCTCCACATTGCCAAACCACCTCAGCGTGTTTCTCCTAACGCATCCTATCACATCCACGTCCACACCACAACGCTCCTTCACTTCCTCATTTGTCAGTCAAAATATTGATACTAATAATTCAGTGCCATGGAGACTTGTGGGAACTGGCCAGGACCCTTTACCAATACTTCTCCGGCTACGGCTTCTTGCCATCCTCCCTCCTGAGCCAGACAATGAACGTGAGGGAAAAGAAGTGAGAGTGAGAGTGAATGGCTGGTGATATGATGGTGAGGACAGTGGAACGTGATGGTCATGTATGGCCCATGGCTTTGTGTGTTGGGGGAATACCAATCATTGCTTTACACTGCACATGCAACATACAGTACACTCACATAGCGGTTGACCTACACAGACTCCAACTGATGCTTATAATGAGCTTTGTTACAGTGGAATAAACAATATTCACTGTTTTATTTCAACACAGAGGATATCCGGTAGCAATATATTTAAGGGGAGGGTATAGGCTGCTGGTAAAAGGGGTAATTGTGTATCATATTACAGAACCAACTGGACTGTTGCCGTCATTGTTCTGCTTCCCATCATACCCTCACCCATTATGATTATTGGTCAATCTTATCATTCCTCTGACTGGATAGTTGATTCAAAACGTCATTAGACTAGGCGTGTTTTAAAACTAGACAACTTTTTCAACGACAAAGAAAGTAAGCGGAAACAGGCGAGGATTAAACTTTCGGCGCTAGTTAATTGGATGAAACAATTGAGAGTCCAAAGTCCCTGTCCTCTACGGCATTTTCATCTTTCTAATGCCACAAGTTTTTAATATCATTCCTAGCTGATCGGCAAACAAAACACAAATGTATAATAATAACGCTATAAACCAACAACGTACTTTGACATTAACTAAAACCATTCCTACTTGTTTACCAGGAGTATTCCCTGCCAACCTATTTACGGTATTTACTAACCTAAATTTAGTATCTGTATTTTTCAAAAGACGTGAATCATGGATGAATGCAAACCCGAGGAATATTAAATAAAAATCATCTATATTTTGCTTTCCTATACACTGTGACCTGAGCTATTTGTCTCCTGCTATATATAACCTTAAATAATAGACGTAATTCCCTTTAACCACTGATAAAACAAAAGAGCTTAGGAGATTACTACAGGAAACGTTATTGTCTTACACGGAGCCCATTGTTTATACTCACGGCTTAAGCTTTTTTCTACTCTCTCTCTCTCTCTCTTCTATTTTCCTATTCCCCTTCTATCCCTCACGCTTCGTGGCACTTTTTTCCTCTGTCTCCACTCCCTCTCACTTTCCTATCCCCCTGCTCCATTCTTCCTCACGATTCATGTCTCTCTCTCTCTCTCTCTCTCTCTCTCTCTCTCTCTTTCATTTTTTGTCTTTTCGCTCTAATCCTCTCCCTCACCAGCGTGTCTGTTTTCTCCTTTCCTACACCCTCTGTATACTTTTTATATTCTCCCCATCCCACCTCTCTCTCTCTCTCTCTCTCTCTCTCTCTCTCTCTCTCTCTCTCTGCCCTCCTCCCAACTTCTACTGCCTGTGTAATGCCTCCCTCCCCCTACCTTCCAGCTGTTCAACATCATTACCTCATTAAGTACCACATCCTCTGCCTCTCCACCGTTCTCACCCACCCTGTCAACTCCCTTCAAATTTTGTGCTTTTCATGTCTTTCTTTTCCTCTCCCTCTTCCCTCCATCCCCTCTACCTCTATGCCCTCACCCACCCTCCTTTCACACCCTGTCAACCCTCCAAACACCACCCCCTCACATTCCCTCTCCTGCGTCTTTTTCCATCATTCCCTCCCCCCCTCGAAAATCAGATACCATAGTTATAGACTTCTCTGTAAGAAACAGCGTCGAATCGTTTAGATCCAATGATGCTGGCTTTCCTCTGCATTCAATACCTTTAACCTTCACATCATCATCATCATCATCATCCCCTCTACTTCAGCCTTCCCCCAGCCCCCCCCCCCTACTTACAGCCCCCTCCCCTCTCCCAGCACCGCATTGTTCCAACAGTAGAGCCCTGCGGAACTCCACTTGGCTCCGTCTGATAACACATTTGTGCCTGTTTTAATGCACAATTTTTGTCCAGCATGAAAATGTTGTTTGTTAATCCTTTAGTGGATATGTCGAACTGTCGGTAAGTGTTTATGTCGCTGTGTGTCTGTCTGTCTGTCTCTGTATGTCCATCTGTTTACTAATATATTTCTGTCTGTCTGTCTGCTTGTGTACTGATATCTTTGTGTCACTGTCTACCTGTGTACTGACATCTGTCTGTCTGGCTGCCTACCTGTGAACCGATATCTGCCTTAGTTATTTACCTCTGTGGCTTACTGTGATCTGTTTGTGTGTGTGCCTTCGTATCTACCATTATCTGTTATTTGTCTGTCTGTATATCTCTGTCCGCCCGTCTCTCACTCAAGCCACCAACCTACCTACCCCTTCACTACGTCTTGCTTATTTCATTCTAGCGACCAGCTGACTATTTCATTCTGTATGAGAGAATGCTTATGACTGGAGGCGTCAGAACGTTCATTAATCTTTACACAATACTCTGTTCACATTAACATGATCCTTATTGGCCATCTTGCCATCCTAAATACAGTGCTGTTGTGGAAAGGATGTGGAGCCGTAACACTGTCATAGTGCCACTGAGCTAATGGAAATAATCTGCAAAATGAAAATCTCTGCCAAAATAAGGGAGACTAACCAACAAACGTCTGTACTAAAATTGTCTGAAGGTGGCAAGAGAATATTATACAACAGAGGTAATCGTTCAGGAGTGGCTACGGCAGACATGACATCAAAATTACTGTGATAATAGAGAGAATAATTATCTGGTGGAATAACATAGTGGTAATTCCGTCTAAATATAACAGGATATTATAGGATAAGCTGGTGTTGTCAAAGCTTATGTTTTATTCCAGCATCAGGTGAGGCGGATTTACCTGACTACATAATTACCCTGACAAACTGTTGATTACCTGAGGAAAATAAAAGCTTAACTACTTCAAGCGGTGGGGAGGCGGTAGCTTAATCGGTATAGAGGTGGCCTGCAGTCCTACCGGACCCAGGTTCAAATCCCTGCTGGGGCAGGGAACAGTTTAAGGATTTTTCTATCTATCTATCTATTGCCAGACACCATAATCCCGCAAAGGGTGGCCACTTGACACTGAGTTAGTTGTTTTAAACGGAGGGGCACCAACCCTCCACCAACCCACTTGTTGACACGTAGGGAGCACGTATGGTTTGGTTATATGGTTACCACCCAGCGTTGTAAATAGTTTCTTGGCTTACAGGACACCATTTGGCTGGTCACTCAGTGTAAAGCCACCTGTAAAGGAAAGAAAAGGAATAATAAGTGAATGTCACAAAATCAGACTTTACCGATCTACCAGAAGACACGCCGACATGTAAAAGGACCCCCGCTGATACCAATAAATCAGTCCTGTATGAAACAGCCCTAGCATGTATTCAATATGGAAGGTGGATGTTAGCGCCGAAGTGGTGACATGTGGAAGTCCATGGGCATTGTAGGACTGCTGGGCCTTGGGAGCAGGCTGTGATGCCTATGCCCAGAGTCGGACAAACACACACACACACACACACACACACACACACACCCACCTAATACAGAGCCGGGGACGCGCGCGCGCGTGCGTGCGTGCGTGCGTGCGTGTGTGTGTGTGTGTGTGTGTGTGTGTGTGTGTGTGTGTGTGTGTGTGTGTGTGTGTGTGTGTGTGTGTGTGTGTGCTTGCTTGCTTTGGTGTCATTCTCTTGTTAAAACTCAGCATTACAGATAAAGCGATGATAATTCTGGCAAGTTAGAGTGGAGAGAGTATCGTTTTTAGTCACAAGTTTCTCTCTCTCCTCAGAGTAGTTTCGATGGCTGTCGGATGGAGGGCAGTGGACGGGAAACAGGGAAATGAAAAGAGAGACATGATAACCGAGTGGAAGTGAGTCTGGTATGTGAAGGATGTAATACGAGCTTGGAAGGACGAAGTGGGAAATGAGACGAAGGAAAAATGGAAGTGAGGTGGAAAGTGAGGAAAGTGGAAGGCTGGATGGCTGGAAGAAGCAAAGTAAGGAATGGGGGATGGTTAGCAGGGTGGATGGTTGAAAAGTTGGAAGGGAATGATGGCTGAATGTTTGAAAAGGATGAAGGAAAGAAGATGGATGATTTGTAGCTTGGATGGTTGGCAGGATGGAAGGTTGGGGTGGGATGGTTAGATGGTAAGAAGGTGACGAGTGAAAGGTCAGTTGGTTGGATATATGGATGGTTGGAAGATAAGACGATGGTGGGAAGGTGAACAAAAAAAAGGTGGAGGGCAAAGAGGTGGAAAGTGACGCTGAAGGTGTAATAGACGAACATACTGGAAGGGAAGAGACAGAGGCTGAGGATAAGAAAGAAGGGAGGGGAGGGGAGATGAGACTGCAAGAAGAGAAGAGAGAGAGAGAGAGAGAGAGAGAGAGAGAGAGAGAGAGAGGCTAAGGAGCTGTGGTGAGCGACATGATACATGAGGGAACGTGACGTGGACAGTAAAAAAAAAAAAAAATGCATAAATAAAGTCTATAGAGAAAATGTTTACTAAGTAGCTTTGTAAATTTCGTAACATGCCTTCCTAAGCGATTTATTCTATACAATTTAATATCTTCCTATATGTTATTAATGCAAACTTTGTCATTATCTTGATACAATTAACATAAAAAAGGATGTTAAAGTGTATTATGCAAAATAAATCCCTAAGGAAGAGGTGCTACGAAGTCTATGCGATTTACAGTACAGGCCAGAAGGTAAGGTTAAGAAGGAAGTGGAATAAGGTAGAATGAGGGACAGCTTTAAGGTAGAGTGAGAGATGAGGTAAGACAAGGGCAGCTGGCAGACGAAGGGAGATGAGGGGAAATGAAAGAACTGAGTAGGAGGAGAAAGAAAAGTTGTGCTACGAGTGAAGGAGGAAAATTAAAGAGCTTCACATGATAAGGTAAAGTGAGAGAGGAGGTGAAGCAGAGTGGGAGGTGAGATGAAGTGAGATAAGGTGTGAGGGGAGGTGACAGGTGAGGGAAAGTGACGAGAGAGGCAGGGAGGAACTGCCGACTAGATATTGGATGATGAGATATGGTGCGGGAAGAGGGGGCGAAGGTGACAGGGTGAAGGTGATAGAAGAGCAGTGATGGGAAGAAAGTGACAAGAGTGTGAAGGAAATCGAGTGAATGTGACAGAGGAGAGAAAAGAGACAAGGTGACAGGGAGGAGTCAGAAGGTGATGGTGATGGACATAAATTGAGATGGTGAAGGTGAGAGAGAGAGGAATAACGACAAGCCTAAAATGGCACAGGGTTGTGAAAATAGTATGAAGGTGACAGAGGGGAGCAAAGACAAGGTGGTAAAAATACAAGGAAAGTGACAGAAAGGATACGGTGAAGGTAACAGTTTCAAGGAGATAGGGTGAGGTCCACTGCCCGGTTATGCAAACGCCCCTCACTTCCCTCCCTATCCCCCGAAAGGAGGTGGTTAACGGTAGGAGAGAGACAACTTCAGCCTGCAGTTCACTGGGTTCACTTCTAGACGAGCATGAGGCCAGAACAACAGCATCAACTACTACAAAAAAAAAAAATGGAGTGAAGTTAGTAGTTAGAAGCAGAGACAAGGTGAGGGTGACAGGGTGAATTTGTTAGGGCAGGGAAGTGACGAAGGGTGAAAGTAAAAGGGAAAGAAGGTGAGAGAGACGGAGGTGGGGGCAACTGATGAAAGGGAAAGAGTAAGAGAATGAGAGTGAGATGAATAATGTGAGAAAGACGCAACTTATAGAGGGAGGAACTGAAAAGGTAAGAGGTTATACGTGAAATAGTAAGATGGTGAAAATGAAATATTATAAGAGTAAAAATGAAAGAAGACGAGAGTGAAGGATGAGGATAACAAATAAAGGTGAGACAGGGAGAGGGTGATAGTGACAGAGGGTGAGGCTGAGAGATGAGAGAAGTTTGAAACAGTAAGAAGGTGAATATAAAAGACGAGAAGGTGAGAAGATAATGATAGAGGCTTCATATGCGAGCAGTGTGAAACTCAAAAAAGAAGCGAGAGATGAGAACAGGTGAGGATGAGAGGGTGGCTTTGTTAGGGTGTGAAAGTGGAAACAAAAAGAAACTGGCTAACCAAAAGGGTGTGTCACTCTTTTGGTTTATCATTTGAGAGATAGGAGTGACGGCAGAGGGTAAGGGGTAAACAGTGAATTTGGCCAAGTGCCGAAGAGAAAAGAGGAAGAGAGTGAAATATAAGAGTGAGAAGGTGAAAATGAATGATCAAGAGAGTGATAGTGAAAGAGGACGGAGTTCAGAGACGATAATGAAAGATATACAGTATGAGGAGGCTAAATGAGAGTAACAGAGTGAAAGAGAAAGCGAATGAGGGTGAGACTAATAGGATGTAAAAATGAAAGAGTAAGAGGGAGAGAGACAGAGGCAGAGATGACAGTGATGGCATAGGGTGAGGGAGAGGTAGTGATTATGTGCTCATACAGAAGCGAAAATAAGGGAGACTGAGAAATAAGAGTGAGAAGGTGAAAATGAAAGACAAAGAGGGTAAAAGACGAAGATGGCAGATAAGAGTGATGGCAGAGGGTGAGGGGGAAGCAGTGCACAAAGTCCTTGCCACACTAAGCCACACCTTCCAGGACGAGCCTCAAGTCTGTCAGCGTAAGAGGATTGGCTTTTCTGTCAATTACTTAGTGGAGGCCGTCATAGGCGACTGGCTTCAGATTTGTTTGCTGCTTTAACTGGAAACTGTTGAGCACCTTTGATGGCTGGACGGTCCGCATAAAACACACACACACACACACACACACACACACACACACACACACACACACACACACACACACACACACACACACACACACACACACACACACACACACACACACACACACACACACACACACACACACACACACACACACACACACACACACACACACACACACACACACACACACACACACACACACACACACACACACACACACACACACACACACACACACACACACACACACACACACACACACACACACACACACACACACACACACACACACACACACACACACACACACACACACACACACACACACACACACACACACACACACACACACACACACACACACACACACACACACACACACACACACACACACACACACACACACACACACACACACACACACACACACACACACACACACACACACACACACACACACACACACACACACACACACACACACACACACACACACACACACACACACACACACACACACACACACACACACACACACACACACACACACACACACACACACACACACACACACACACACACACACACACACACACACACACACACACACACACACACACACACACACACACACACACTTATAACATCAGTCTGATACTTCCTGCAACTCATGCCATTAAAGCCACAGCTTTCTAAAGTAATGAAGGAATTTTACCAGACCAAGATGCACTACGTATTATCTTGCTAAAGCAAGCTAATAAAAGTTGCATCAATTAAAATAATTCATATGTAATCAATAAACCACCAGTCACCTCCTGATGATTACCACTATGTGAGTAAGTGACAATATTCAGACTCACAGGAGGGTTCAGTGGTTCAGCCACCATCTTACCGCAATGCTCTATTATCTGACTGTGAATGTGGCAACTTTTTTTGACAGACTGATGATTGTCCAGTCATCTTGATGTATTAATATTTATGTCTACCTACCTACCTACCAACCTATCTATCTATCCATCTAAATCTATCTATCTATCGTTTGACGCCGCAACGAGTGAGGTGGTAGCGTCGACAAGAGGTACCTGCTGCCGTTTCTGTCCCTACTCAGTAACGACACAACCCCTCTTCCCACGACAGGGATCAACAATGGAAAAATATTGACCTCATCCACTGACCTCTTTCCTTGACCAAAATTACCCCCGGTTCTTTTATTAAGGACATGAGACTTCACAAACAAAATTTGGGTAATTCCATCAAGGGTCTATTTTAAGGGCTGAAAGACTGATGGGTTGGAGAGAGGTTATAAAAGGGAGGCATGACCAAAGAGGAGAAGGGAAGACTGGGGTGAGGGGTGTGGGGTGAGGGGTGTGGGGTGAGGGGTGTGGGGTGAGGGGTGTGGGGTGAGGGGTGTGGGGTGAGGGATGAGGTGGGGAAAGCCTGATTCTTATGACAACACAATTAACTTCCTAACAACACTAGCATCATCAGTTGCCTACAACATGCAACTATATTGTATCACCAAGTTTTGTTCCACAAACCGTACCTTCCTGAACAAACATCTCTTCATGCCAACCATCCTATTAACAAAGGTAAACAAACTGGCAGAGCTGAAATTACTTGAGTATATTAATACTACTTAAGATCATTTAGAAAGTCATGAGAAAAAAGGCACAATCCTAACAATCTCAGCGTCCGGCGACATCCTGACTCTAGTTATTGTGATCCACCTGTTTGCTGGCCTAATGAACCCGCCGCGAAATGGAGTGGATAATCTATGTCATTTGTATTTTGTTAACGATAATTTCTCTTGCACTTGTCTCCTGTCAGATTACGACTGTGTTACTCTAGGGCGGGTTGTGTGTAGCCCGTCTACAGTTATCAGCAATATTAATTCCCCGCACTGTTGGGAATCGCATTCACATGGGGATGAGCAGGAACTACAGTGACAAAAGATGTAAGAATGTTTTTTTTCAAAATGGTGGGGATTATCGGAAATAATAATGATTTTACCTTAGCTGAATCTGCAACTACAATATAGTGATTACCTGGTATCTAAAAATCTATGGTTGTTTCCTCATCATTCAGTTAGTTTCTTAAAAAATATACGGTATACATCACCTCGATAAAGTACGTATATTCTCATTGGCCTTCACATTCCTATACTTTTTCAAACCTCGTGTTGGTCACACTGGGTGTCTGACAGGTCGTCATCACATTGATTAGCAGCGAAAAACGACCCTCACTGCGAGTCCCTCTCTGTTAACCTGGCCACACCTCATGCCAGGGATTGGCTCCTCTAGTTGTACCACACCACAATGATCAACTTATTACATACTTTATACGGACGAGACGACAGTGTGGCAGTAACTGAATTAAGGAAATGTGAATCGTTGCTCTAAAAGGTCTATGATCCCAGCCAGAACATCATCAGTAGTTATGGGAATATGATTAGTTACTATACTAAGGCCTATGATCTCTACAAAACATCAGTGTAGTAGTAAAGGAATTATGGAAATACGATTAGTTACTTTATACTGCCTATGATACCAACAGATCCTCAATGTAGTAACAAAGGCATTAAGGCAATATGAGTTGTAACTTTACCGTGGCTATGATCCCAGCAGAAGACACCACAAGCATTACCACCATCTGCAAAAATTGGCCACAAAGAAACTAAACCTGAAATAATAAAATAAGAGTTTCCTTCACCCAGAATATAACGGTCATTCCATATATATATATATATATATATATATATATATATATATATATATATATATATATATATATATATATATATATATATATTGTTACGGAACAGAGAGAGATAATTAACACTTAAAGTAAGAATACTAAAATCACTACTGTCCCGTAAAGTTCCAGGTTCAAAACAAAAGAGTTAGGTAAAATTACAAGTTAAAGTTTAATGCTCAAACTAACAACTAAACATTCAGGACTCATAAGGATAATGTAATGGCAAAAAACAGGTTAAATATATGGTTAACTGCAATAGCCTCTATTAACACGAAATTAGCAAGATTAAATTTATCTAAGTCAGCCCTGATAAAATGAGAAAACCGGATAATGCTCAGTTAATGCAAGATATATTATTACAGATACAAAATATTATTAATAATGGCTGACATCAAAAACTCCACATGAATCACAAAAACCTTACCAGGCCTACGAATTAACAGCTCAGGCAATACAGTACAAGAAAAATGGTAACAACACTTATACTCAAATTATACAGCAGCTAGATGGTTGGAGACTTCCTGAGCACTCACAAAAATAATAATACACTATACAGGGGAGGACAGAGATGTGAACCAAATGAGGAGTAGATCTAAGTGGCAATTAATGCAGAGACTGAGCTCATTATATAGGGGCCGGCAGAGCTTGATTCAACTTGTAAGAAGGACACGCAAATGAAGCCATAGGGGCCAAAGAGTTGACACTCCTGCTCTGAACAACAGAAAGAACGACTTACTCTACTATAAGGGGAGAAGGGGGGAGTGAGGTAGAACACACAAGCCTGGTCACAATGGAAGCCACGAGGCGAATCGTGATCAAACATGCAGCATACTGTACGTTAGAATTATACAAAGGATGATGAAATCATAGGCTATGTAACACCTCCCCACAAAGAAAAAGAAATTTACAAAGGAAATTTCTTATTACTCTAAAACAATCTGTCTAAAGTCTAGATAAGCAATCTGCAATAACATTTTCTTTCCCCTTGACATGTTGTATGTCTGATGAATACTCCTGAAGAAGTAGACTCCATCTTGTCAATCTCTGATTTTTATCTTTAAACTTACTAAGGAATTTCAGTGGGTTATGATCGGTATAAATGACTATGGGGTCAAAACCAGAACACAAATAAAATGAAAAATGCTGTAAACCCAAAATCAAGGCCAAAAGCTCTTTCTCAATAGTTGAGTAGTTCTTTTGAGGCGGAGTGAACTTCTTACTGTAGTAAGATACAGGGTGTTCAATACCCTGATCATCCTCTTGCAGCAAAACAGACCCAGCTCCTGTATCACTTTTTTTTTTTTTTTTTTTTTTTTTTTTATGTGTCCGACTCTGGGCATAGGCTTCACAGCCTGCTATCAAGGCCCAGCAGTCCTCCTACACACCATACACCTCTACATGTCACCACTTCGGCGCTTACACCCACCGTCCATATTGAATACATGCTAGGGCTGTCTCATACAGGACTGGTGTATTGGTATTAGCGGGGGTATTTTTACGACATGTCGGCGGGTCTTCTGGTAGATCAGTAAAGCCTGATTTAATGAAATTCAAATCCTTAAACTGTTCCCTGCCCCAGCCGGGATTCGAACCTGGGTCCGTTAGGACTGCAGGCCACCTCTCTACCGATTGAGAACTTGCGTCAACAGCAATCTTAAAAGGCTTAGCAAAATTTGGAGTAGCGAGCACTGGCTGACTTAATAGGATAGCTTTAAGTTTGCTGAAAGAGGATTCACAGTTATCGGTCCAAACAATTTCAGTAGGTCTGTAAGTGGTGATACAAGAACTGAAAAGTTAAGAACAAATCTCCTGTAATAACCTACCATTCCTAAAAATCTTTGTAGCTCTTTCCTACTTTTAGGTCTGGGAAGATCATTCATAACCTGAACCTTAGCTCCTGGTGGTGCAAAATGTCCATCACCAATTACGTACCCAAGGTACTGAACTTTAGCTTGACCGAACTCACACTTTGATAAATTAGCTACAAGATTAGCCTGAACCAAACGCTCAAGAAATTTACTGACATGGCATAGGTGATCTTTCCAGTTGTCACTGAAGATTAATACATCATCAATATAAACAACACACCCTGCCAAACCCTCTGTTACAACATTCATGAGCTTCTGAAAAGTGGCTTGTGCATTCTTCATACCATATGGCATTACAGAACATGTAAAAGTCTTTCCTAGTGTTACAAAACATGAGATCTCCCTAGCACGTTCAGTCATAGGTACTTGCCAACATCCCTTTAACAAATCAAACTTACTTATGTACCTAGCCCTTCCGATCTTGTCTATGCAATCTTCCACGTGAGGGAGAGGGTCAGTGTCTGTTTTGGTTATTTGATTAACACGTCTGTAGTTGATGCAAAGCCGCTGTGACCCACCTGGCTTAGGGACTAGAGTGACAGGAGAACTCCACTCGCTCTGACAGGGCTCAATCATCTTGTGGTCCAACAGGTAGCCAAGCTCCTTCTGGATGAGAGGAACCTTCACTGGGTTCACACGGTATGGGGGAGGTTTAATTGGCTTTGCGTCTCCAACATCGACATCATGCATCAAAACAGTGGTTCTTCCTGGAGTGTCACGGAACACTTGCAGGTACTCCTGCTGTAATGCCGAAAACTCCTGCCTTTCCTCGGGAACTATATGAGAAAGTTTAGTCTGGAGATCATTCATGATATCAGGATTCTTCCCCAAACTATCACTCAGGCTCATACTGCATGGGAGAACTTCACTTGTAGACTCGGGTGGAACAGCTACAGTGCAGACTGGCTTATTTTCGTCCCGCCTGTGATATAACTTTAGCATGTTGATGTGACAAAGTTGCTTGTTCTTTCTACGATCTGGTGTGGCGATGACATAGTTGACATCACTGAGTTTCTTCTCCACGAAATAAGGACCACTAAACTTGGCTTGAAGAGGTTGCCCATGCACTGGTAGCAGAATCAAAACCTGATCTCCTGGCTGAAAGTGGCGTAACCTGGACTTCTTATCATACCAAGTCTTCATCTTCTCCTGAGCAGCTCCTAAATTCTTCTCGCCAGCTGTAAAGCAGTGGACAGCCGTTTTTTGAACTTCATCACATACTCCAGCAGGTTGACATCATCTTCCTCCGACAGCCAGCATTCCTTGAGTAGCTTAAGGGGTCCTCTTACTTCATGGCCAAACAGTAGTTCAAAGGGTGAGAAGCCCAGTGATTCATTTGGAGATTCTCTTGCGGCAAATACAACGAATGGAAGACTTTTATCCCAGTCTTTCTGATGTTCCAAACAGTATTTCCTGAGCATCGATTTGCGTGTTTGATGATATCTCTCCAACGCTCCTTGGGTCTGGGGATGGTAAGCTGAAGACGTGATCTGGGTGATGCCCAACTCTTTCAGAGACTGCTTGAAAACATTTGACATGAAATTACTTCCCCGGTCTGACTGTACCTTCTTGGGCAGACCAAACTTGGTGAAGAACCCTAGCATTTCCTTAACCACGTTCTTTGCTGAGATATGTCTATGTGGAATGGCTTCAGGATAACGAGTAGCCATATCAATCAGGGTCAACACATAAGAAAATCCTGAAGAAGTCTTAGGAAGAGGGCCCACAATATCCACCAACATACGGGTGAATGGCGCCTCAGAAGGAGGAATGGGAACTAGAGGTGCAACCTTTTCGGTCTGATTACACTTCCCCACAACTTGACAGGTGTGACAAGCCTTACAATACCAGGAAACATCTCTGAAGATACCTGGCCAGTAGAAGTGTTTCAAAATGCGTGCCACAGTCTTCCTCACTCCAAGGTGTCCTGCCAAACTGGAATCATGAGCCACTCTAATGATATCCTGCCTACAAACACGAGGGATGACAACTTGATGTACAACCTCCCATTCACAGTTGGCTGATGTTGCTGGGGGTCTCCACTTCCTCATAAGTACTCCTGACTTTATATAATAACAAGTAGAAGCACCAGCTGACTCTTCCTCACTGCAAGCAGAGTTAGCTAGACCTTTCAACTCAGGGTCAACAACCTGCAACTCAACCAACTCTTGACGAGACATATTATCAACACTACGGGGTACTGCCTCATCTGGTGAGTGGTCCAAATTAGCAAGAAAAGTGTCTGCTAGGATAACATCATTATCATCATTATCCTCTAAGTCACCAGTAATTTTAGACTTAGCCCTAGTGACAGTGCATGCAGAGAACACATCAGGGATATCAAGATACTGGGTCGCAGTCACTGGTTCACTAGACAACTGAGGAGCTGGACACACTTGACTTCCACCAATATCATTTCCAAGTAAGAAAGTTACACCTGACATTGGGAGTGTCTCAACCAACCCAACCATAACGGAACCATTAACAAAACCAGACTCTAAATTCACTCTGCACAGAGGGACAGAGAAGTAATTATTCCCTACACCTTGTAAGATTACAGTTTCACCAGAGGAATTAACATTAGAGCCTAGAACACTGGTCAGCATAAGGGATTGGCAAGCACCTGTATCACGGTATATTTGAACTGATTTCCTGTCATTACTGTCCAGAGGACTGACAAAACCATCAGACAGGAAATTAGCACATGAACTCTTGAGAGTGTCACCCACATTACTGCTCAAAAGAGGAGCTTCATCATGAGAATTTAATTTACCCTTCAAAGCAGGTTCAGTTAACTTGGTTAAAGAATTCTGGGAACTCTCAAGGGTGGACACTAGACCAATTGACTGAATATTTAAAGACTCCTTTTTGTTCACATCACGCTGTCTCCTGAAACATTTCTCCGTAGTATGACCAAGCTTACTACAATATGTACATTTACTTTTCTGAAATCTAGAGGTGGAGCTGGTATTAACTTCATGAGAAACATCATCTTTATTCTTTTTCCTATTACCTGTACTCTGAGTACAGGCAACGTACTTACTCTCAGCTTTCCTTTTTCTTTAGAATATCTCTTGTGAGTGATAACATATTCATCAGCTAAAACTGCAGCATCAGACAAATTATCTATTTTTCTCTCATCAATATATAGGCTTACATCTTTATAAATGCACCTTTTGAAGTCCTCCAGCAAAATCATCTGCTTAAATTTATCAAAATCAGAATTTACATTCTTAGAATTTAACCACTGCTCTAACAGATTTTCTTTGATTTTTGCATACTCAACATGGGATTGCTTATCTTGTTTATAAGTTGTCCTAAATTTTACTCTATAGGCTTCAGGAACAAGCTCATAGGCCTTAAGAATCAAGCTCTTAACTACATCATAATTATCAGATTGATCCTGAGGCAAAGATGCATAAGTTACTTGAGCTTTACCGGTGAGAACACTCTGAAGGAGTACTGGCCAATACTTTTTGGGCCAATTAAAACCTGTAGCTACCCTCTCAAACTGTCATAAAAAGACTTTGTAGTTACTTGTAGAGAAGTTATATATATTAGACTAGTGGGCGAGCGGTTGTTATACTTGAGTTGTTTGTATGTTGATAATCTTGGTTCCCATTTGTCATGTAGTGACAGGAGAGATAAAGAAGAGTATGGGACTATTTTTATTTGTCTTGGAAATATTAACAAGTCTCTCACTCACGAGTGAGTATAAGTAGAGTCCCTGTCTCCCTGTCTCGCTCTCTCTCTCTCTCTTCCAAGTTGCTAAGCCTGTCTCCCCACTACCTGCCGATTCTATGGCCTCTCTCCTTCTGAGCTCTCTTTCCTAAATTCTGGTGAAACAGGGGTCGTGTCACGTGTGTTCACTGTGGTTGGAAAGTTCTAGAAGCCTGTGTGTGAGTATGTATGTATGTGTGTGTATGGTCACGAGGCGCTGTCGTGTGCGTATAAAGCATTCCTTGAGTTAAGAGTGTGTAAGCATGTTTAGCAATGCTCGATTCTCGCAGACACAGTACCTTCTCATCATCTGACTTCCTGCTTCTATCTGTCTCTCTATCTATTTATTTATCTATCTATCTATTATGATTTGTAATTATAATATGGAGTCCTAACATGTGCTCGGCACACACCACTGGAGGTCCTTCGACAGCAATCATCATTGACATATGTTAATCTATTAGTATATAATATTGATTATAATATTGTATACATATAACATTCATAGTAAATAGCAATTATCCAGTAATATTACTGAAAATACTTTGTCAAATCAGATTCATTAAAAGGAGAGACAAGTTTAATATTTTTAACCACATCAAAATCATCAGAGCTAGATGATCCAGTTCCACCTTGTTTCATGCGATACTCATGGTCTGCCTGAATCCTAGCAAGTTCAATTTGAGCCTCCTGAATACGAGCCTGAGACTCAGCCTGTGCCTGTGCCTCCTGAATACGAGCCTGAGACTCAGCCTCCTTAGCACGTGCCTGAAACTCAGCCTCCTTAGCACGAGCCTCCTGCAGGGCTAGCTGTAACTTAGCTATTTCAATCTGCGTTTGCTCATCTGGAGGAGTTACATTAAACAAGCTTTTATTAATCATGTCAACAATTTGATCTTTAGAATGATGAGAGCGAACAGCAATTCCCAATTGTTGAGCAACAAGCTTAAGATCATTCTTTGTTCTGTTTTCTACATCACACACTGTTTGCACATTTGACAAAAAATCTTTGGCTTCATCAAGAGTAGTAATAGTAGATATCATGAATAAATCACAGTCACAAAATATCAAGCAATATCCTTATGATAATATCCTGAATATCCTGACAAGAGGTCGCCAAATTTATGTTACGGAACAGAGAGAGATAATGAACACTTCAAGTGAGAATACTAAAACCACTACTGTCTCCCAAAGTTCCAGGTTCAAAACAAAAGAGTTTGGTAAAATTGCAAGTTAAAGTTTAATGCTCAAACTAACAACTAAACATTCAGGACTCATAAGGATAATGTAATGGCAAAAAACAGGTTAAATATATGGTTAACTGCAATAGCCTCTATTAACACGAAATTAGCAAGAGTAAATTTATCTAAGTCAGCCCTGATAAAATGAGAAAACCGGATAATGCTCAGTTAATGCAAGATATATTATTACAGATACAAAATATTAATAATAATGGCTGACATCAAAAACTCCACATGAATCACAAAAACCTTACCAGGCCTACGAATTAACACCTCAGGCCATACAGTACAAGAAAAATGGTATCAACACTTATACTCAAATTATACAGCAGCTAGATGGTTGGAGACTTCCTGAGCACTCACAAAAATAATAATACACTATACAGGGGAGGACAGAAATGTGAACCAAATGAGAAGTAGATCTAAGTGGCAATTAATGCAGAGACTGAGCTCATTATATAGGGGCTGGCAGAGCTTGATTCAACTTGTAAGAAGGACGCGCAAATGAAGCCATAGGGGCCAAAGAGTTGACATTCCTGCTCTGAACAACAGAAAGAACGACTTACTCTACTATAAGGGGAAGAAGGGGGGAGTGAGGTAGAACACGCAAGCCTGGTCACTATGGAAGCCACGAGGCGAATCGTGATCAAACATGCAGCATACTGTATGTTAGAATTATACAAAAGGATGATGAAATCATAGGCTATGTAACAATTTATATATATATATATATATATATATATATATATATATATATATATATATATATATATATATATATATATATATATATATGTACGCAAACCGTTCCTTACAAGGAAAAAAAAAATACAACAGAGAGCCAATTTCAATATCCGTTCATTTCGAGGTGCCTGGTCATCTCATTCAATTTCAGTTTGGAAAAGATGGTTCTTGTGTCCAGTTCAAGCAGAAAACCCTCAGGGGGAAAAGTCTTGTTCATCTGGCCCAGGATGCAATCACACTGAAGCATTAGGACAAAGGTTGTGAGTGAAGGACCGGCTTGGTGGAGGAGTCGCTTTGTTGGACTACCATCCTCCCGAACCATCACCCTCGACATTTACTTAGCTTACTGACCCAGCTGACTCAGTGACGTCATATCTGGCTTATTTTTGCTGCTCTCAGGCGACACTATAGCAGCTGAGAGTGAATTATAGGAGCCTGAGAGTATTAACACTGTCATCATTAACCTCTCACTGCCGAACAACTCTACAATTAATATAAGCTAATACCAGACTATTTTACTTAGTTTCAAAGGAGCCTGAGTGTTAAATAAACCCCTAAAATCGTTGGGCATTTTTCTAATATCTTCTCTCTATCTCCAGACGATTTCAGCCAGCCCGGGAGACACATCGTACTGACCTGGTCAAACAACACTTTTACTTATCCCTTCAAGACGAGATATCTTTCCTGAGTTCAATAACATCTTTGAACGAAACCTCATTTTACTTTATTCCCTTCTCTCTCTCTCTCTCTCTCTCTCTCTCTGCCACACCACACGCCAAACCCCCTTCCACACACACACACACACACACACACACACACACACACACACACACACTACAGTACATGTGTGATTTGCCCACCTTACTGTACTTCTTCGGTACTACTAACCACATTGCAGATTGTGACAAATTAGCGTGTGTGTGTGTGTGTGTGTGTGTGTGTGTGTGTGTTTAATAATAATCGAACAGAGGAAGCAAAAACAAATGAAAAAAAAATCCATACACCAGATTACTTGTGTCCTCTGTTCATAAAATATCTGTAACAGCTAGACCTGAACAGTTGTGGGTTGAAGTTTGGAGGGAAACAACTCTGGGGAAGCGAGTTCCAGAGAGATGCAGTTCGGGGAATGGAAGAATTCTGATAGACAGAAGTTCTGCAATATGGATGAGTGACATTCCAGTCATAACCGCTACCAGATGCCCGTGTAGCACGAGGAAAGGCATGGAGAGGTGGCACCATGGACGCAACTTCGTCTGAGCATTTGCCATAAAAATATCTGTAAAATAATGCAAGGGAGGCAACATTCCTTCTTACTTGCAGGGAGGTAGTTTATTTGTAATGGCAGGGTTGTTAATGATTCTAACAGCTTTATTCTGAATTTTGTCTAGTTGTCTTAATGCAACCTCTCCACATCCATTCCACATGGGTGAGCAATATTCAAGCTGAGAGCACACATGACTCTTATAAATTATAGCTAACTGCTCGTCAGTGAAGAAGTTACGGACTCTGTACAATAGTCCAAGTTTCTTTGAGGCGGTTTTAGCATGTGATCAAACATGAGAGGTCCAGCTGAGGGCATTGTTAAGTGAGACGCCGAGAATTTCAATACTTTTGGAGATGGGAATATTAGTAGCACTGAAGGTAATGTACGAATCTGGCAATATCTCCCTATTAGTAAATTGTATATATTTAGTTTTACTAGCATTAAAAGAAACAAGGTTGTTTTGTCCCCATTCACCGATCGTAGATAGATCTTGATTTATGGAGATGGCTGTACTGAGTTGGGAGGTAGTGATACTAGACTTTGTAAATGGGTGTCTGAGTGTGAATGAACCATGTACATTAAGTCATCTGCATATGAGTGGATGGGATTGTGGGTGACAGATAAGAGATCATTAATATGAACCAGGAACAGGGTTGGCGCCAGAACTGATCCCTGCGGCACACCAGCGTTAATTGAGTGGAAATTGGAATATACATCACCTACTTTTACTCTTAATTTCCTGTCACTAAGATATGAGGAAATCAAAGGAACAAAAGACATTAGTCCATAGCAAGGGAATCTGAACAGCAGAGAATGGTGCCATACTCTATCGAAAGCTTTAGAAATATCAAAGGCTACTGCATGAGTTTCTCCATGTAGGTCGCTTGATTGATGGATGGTATGAGTTAGGAGATTATGCCAATGGTGGATCTTTCGTGGCTAAAACCATATTGTCTATCATTAAGTTGTTGGATTCAAGATGTTTAACACTGTGCTTATTAATTAAAGTTTCAAATACTTTACCAAGAGAAGATGTGACAGCTATTGGTCTGTAATCGGAGGGGTCAGACAAACTTCCTTTCTTCGGAATTGGGTGGATATTGGCTTCTTTCCATGAATTTGGGAATAAAGAAATACGTATGCATAGTCTGAATAATTTAACTAGAACAGAGACAAGTTCAGGGGAACACTTTTTCAAAACAATTGGCGGAATTCCATCTGGGCCTGCAGCTTTGTTGGTAGGTAAATCGTCTAGGATGGATTTTATGTATCTTGTCTGTATTTTAAGTGGGGCAATTTCGGAAGAGTCAAGTTCTAGTACTGGGACATTCTGGCTGGCATCCTCTATGGTGGAATTTCTGGCAAATGTACTGGCAAAAGTATCTGCTTTCCCACGCGGGTCATTTGTAAAGTTGCCATCCGAAGATTTGCGTGGGGGAATGGAAGTTGGCCTGTTAAAGTTATTATTGAAAGAATTAAGAGTTGACCAGAATATTCTATTGCCATTAGGGTTGTTAAGCAGTTTTGATGCTTGCTTTTGAAGAAAGTTTGATTTAGCAAGATTTATTACAGCTTTTGCATGATTTCTAGCAATTTTAAATTGATAGGGTGATTCAGATGTTTTTTATTTTAAGTATGAGTTATATGCTAATGACTTTTGGGCTGTTGCTCTGGCACAGCTGCCATCAAACCATTTTGGAGAGTTCGATCTTTTAGTGAACTGTTGACTTGGTGTGAATAAATCCATACCAGCTAGTATTAAGTCATTAATGTGGGACTGGGTAGAACTGGGATCACTAGAGAAGAAAGACTGCCATGGAATGCCAGCAAGATAATTTCTAAATCCATCCCAGTTTGCCCTATCAAAGTGCCATCGGGTCACCCTGACAGTTTCAGAACGGGGAGGTGTGGGAGGGTTAACTAATGAGGCTTTGATGAGATTGTGGTCAGAGGATCCAAGTGGTGACAGTACCTCTATCCTGTATTGATCTGGATTATTTGTCAAGAATAAATCCAAGAAATGGGCATTATGGTCAGGATTATCAGGTATTCTGGTTGGTTGCTTTACCAACTGGGTGAGATTAAACGATTCTGCTAACAGCTCGCACTCTAGACCAGCGTCGTCAGTCCGGGCAGAATGCAATAACCATTCAACATTATGAATGTTAAAATCACCCAAAATGGTAATTTCGGTGCCAAGGGCAAGGTTAAGGTTACTCAACTGTGTGGATATGGAATCAAATATACTGGGTTCCGAAGAAGCACTGGGGGAGCGATAGACTACACAGATATATTTTGTAATGTTTTGACAATTTAGTTTATACAATACGTAATCAACACTGGATGAAATGAAGTTTAAAATAGTGTCAACTGCATATTGGGATTTGATATAACAACAGGTGCCGCCCTTGTTACGGAAGTTTGTAAGGAGATGGTAACCGGGAAAACAAAATGGAGATATTCAGTAGAAGGTGAAATTTGTGATTCTGTGAGGAAAAAGGCCAAAGGGGATATGGATTGAAGGAAAAAATGAACTGAGTTTAAATTTGTGGTAAGGCCAATATACACTCTGGGGCCTCTGTTATTAACCGCTTCACCCCGAGGACGTCGCCATACAGTTAACAGGAATCAGACTTGAGAATGATGGAGACAAAGAGAAAAAACTCCACCATGAAAACATATCAGTGATGTAGTCTCAAGTTTCATTTGTGATAATATATACTAGAAAACAATACAAATCTTCCAACACCATCTCCCTGCAGCACCAATCTAGATATACACATATAGCTATAAAATATATACAGTACGTTAGAGTTAATCATCCTACCTGTAATTACTGTGGTGGTATTGAGGACAGGTGTGTGGACAGGCTGGAGGTGTCCGTGCCATCTTGCCGCCCTGTGATGAGAGGACACCAGGATTAGTCAGGAACGCTGGCGTGCTGGGCTGCCAATACTATTAATCTCTTCAGTACCATGATATAGTTTAGGTTTTACTCCTGCTATACACGGGTGACTATATCGAACTAGAGGGGTTAGATGCAGCCTTTACTGAATACAATAACCTGAAGATAGCCACACTAAGTAAAAATTACAGTCACCGGATTGAAGGAGTTAATAAAACGGGGGGAAAAACTGTTATGCTGAATTAATCTGAACACACACACACACACACACACACACACACACACACACACACACACACACACACACACACACACACACAAACTACTTATTATATGGTAATATCAAAAACAAAAATTATATTGGTCCTCTTTCCCACGTGGGGATGGGTTGGGGTAGCATCGAGAGACAAGGAATAATGAAGATCGGAAGTGGGTGACCTACCAGCAACACATATTTCAAGTCCTTGTAACCCTGGCCCAGCATCACAAGCCTGGTCATCTACATACAGTTTAGTCTTTGTAGATGCGCTGCACATACAGTACACTTGTCAGATGTAGTCAGTCCGTAGGTTATCAGATGTATGTATAAAAGATGCTAAAATCAAGTTACTAAGTTGCCTCGTACATGTTTTACCAACCAACTCGATCCCCTGTCAGTTCATAGCATTCATAAAATTTATTTCGAGTGGGAGTTTAATCCGAACAAAAGCCTGCAAAACGGTTTTCATTTACAAAGGTATTTTTATCAGGGATCACAAATAAAGCAGGTTAATTACCGCAGAATTAACAAAAGAGCATCAGCCGACGCAGTGGCTCTGACAATACAGTCCCGGATTTTGTTGTTATAGATTTTATAACACTTCATCCTTACGATTTTATTTCTCAATATATCAGGTTAGTATCCTAGTGTAGGATGTTTACACAGACCATATCCATATTAAAAAGATACAAATAATAACAATAGCAAATACTGAGGCATAGAAGGCAAGATTTAATAACATGAGCAGCGGTGCTATAGCTCAGTCACACTAACCTGGCAAAGATCTCTAATCCCTTTCAGTTCGGATGGCGATCAGGTCGGACTGGAGGATCTAATAACCAAGGAGACTCATTCCTACCTCCTAACTTCTAACTAGGCCCATCGAATATCATCTAAACCATGACAAGTCGTGGCAGTGGCTCAGTTCCAACAGGTGAAAACACAACAACTCTATTTAGCTTTATGACCTCACGGGAAAACCGCTGTGAGTCCTGGACCTTGATTTCACGATGCCTTGGACAGTTCAGAATCAAAGATATTCCACCCATATATAGATACTCTGTTTATGAAGATATGAAGAGCTAAGTGTGGATGCTTATACCAGTGGGGAGATGTTAGGATGCTGGGGCTGGAATAGTGAGTGGAGTGTGGCCTATTTAACTGGGTCGATATTTGGTTGGCTTCTCCTTTTATCTGTTCTTTTTCTTGTTTTTTTGGACCGTACCTCAAACAGTAGGTGGGAAAAAAGAGGTCTGGCTGATGATACAGCAGTTTCGGCTTGACTTACACCCTCTGCAGAGATGAGTGAAGGGGGGTCAAGTGGGGCCAAGACTGCCGTATCGTTAAAATAAACACTATCCATCTGCGTATAGCCAGAATCCCGGAAAGGGGTGGCCGCATGTGATTCGCCTCTATGTCTATCTGTTCTTCACCACCAGGCAGCCTTCTCTCAAACTTAAACACCCATCATTCAAAGTCTGGGTAGGATTTCTTTCACAATTGTTTGTATTTCCGTTGATGCATGATTCTTTGTGGCACATCTTCCTTGTCCATCTTAGTGCAAAGCGCAGAATAAACAGGTAAGGAAAAGGTGTTAGGAACCCCTGAAACAACACGAAATACAACAACACTCGTCACATACACATACATCCATTTACCGGGTATTTTTGTAGATTATTTTTGTTATTTTTTATTTTTTTTTCCCTTCTGTGGTGGGTGAAGCATATCTCCGATGCCGAGGAAAAGGTGTTTTAATATCTCTTAGGCCAACGAGAAGACGATGCAACAAGACAAGTCTGTGCAGAGGGCAAACGCACGTCAGAAGATTTACTATTTTTTTCTACCATCTTCTCTGTCTCTTGTAAATCGATTATGTTTTCCTACAGTTACGAAAATTGCGAACTTAACGAAAATCCGAAATGCACCAACACGACTCGACTGGATGCTCACAGGCTTTTTTCTTTTTTTTTTTCCATCGGTTGTGGAGAAGGGCTTTATTTCCTCCCGAAAAATCAACAACTGAAGAAGAACTATTACAAAATTTAAGTGAACTGGAATACCTAATACATTACAAGACTGTGGTGTGGCGCTCTCTGTTAACGTATATTATGTTCTACGTTTTCTTTTCTGTTTTGTGGGACGGTGGCTTTTTTCAGAGTTATATTTTTCGTTTATTCCTGCTTGTTCCATCCTTCCATTCTGTCTGTTGTGGAGAGATGATTTGTTATCTTGTAACGGGCAAACTACTTCGTAAAGGTATTTCTGTATGAAATCTCTTACACCAAAGGGAATATGAAAGAGTGCCGGGAGCTCAGAAAGATCGTCCGCACTCGATTGATGTGTATTTCATTTTTGAGTTTTGTTTACCGTTTGCTGTCTACTCTGTAAGTTTTTCCCTTCCTGTTACAAAATCCCCTATGCCAAGAAGAACAGGAGACATCAATGTTAAGCCGTGGAATATTCCGTCACCGTTGGATACATTTTTTCATCTTCCTTTTCGTTCCTTTGTCTCTTTTCTGTCTGTCGTGGATATTATTTTGTCCTGCCTGGTTGTGCACACCTGAGCGGCCTCCGTCCAATCGCTGGCAGCCAATCACCAGGTAATCATTTCACACAAGTCTGTACCCGTGTAATTAATGAACCTCTGATTAAAGCAAAGCCAGCCAGTCAGGACGCTAAGTCTTGGAAAAACTCTGCCATTGGGAATCGGGAATGATTTTTTCGATTAATAAGCCGTGGCAGGGAATGGATTCTGAATTTTAATTAGGATAAAATGAACAGTGAACTAATTGGATTAGCATGAAGAGTTCAAAATAGTTAGTGGGTGGGAGCGTTGCATTTTGTGCCTGGGATGGAGGGAAGAGGGGAATGGGAGGAATAGCAATGGGAGAGGGGAAGGGAGGAAAGGAAGGCAGCGAAAAGGGAATGGGAGAGGGAGAGGCCGAGGAGAGGGGAGGAAAAGGGAAAGGAGGGGCGGAAGCGCTGGATTTTGTATCTGTGATGTGGGAAAGAGGAAGAGGGGGTAAGGAAGGAGGGATGGGAGAGAGAGGGGGAGAAGGTGAAAGGAAAGGGAAGGCAAAAGGTAACGAGGAATGGGAGAAAATAGGGAGCTGGGAAGGAAAGGGAGAGGGGAGGGGAAGTGAAAGGACAAGGAGGGAGGGGGAGGGGAAGCAGGGAGAGAAAAATGAGAAAGGGGAAGTAATGGGAGAGGTAAGGGAAAAGGTGAGGAGAAAGGGAAGATTGAGGGAGGGAAAGGAGACGGGGAGGAGGAGGAGAGATTGAGGAAGGAAAGGAAAGATTCAGGGGATGGAAAGAGGGTGAGGGAAGGGTAACTGGGTAGCACCACAAGGCCTACCATGACGTTACTCATAGGCAACGAAGCCAACAAACCCCACACAGTTGCTGACGATGGCATCCTGTATCAGGTAATGACTTCACTGATAAAACCAACGACCAATTCCCTGTCGTTACTAAGATTTCTTTCGGAGGACGGACAAAGATAGAGTGCAGAACCTTTATCCCCTGTACTTCCTTCAAAACAAATGATAGCAACATAAACGGAATTATCTTTAGTTTGTTAATTGATCTTGGTGTTGTATTGGGCATCGTCTCTGGTCCTCCTGCTTCCCAAGCCAGCATGACAGAGGTACAATAACATTTAATTTATAATCTTGTTAACGCCGGATGATGTTATTCACAGCTATGGCGACATCATGACCAAGGAGTTAACAGGAATCAGACTTAGCACTGCAAGGGTAGATCTAAGTAACCTGTTCAGTCCCAGGTTAGATATTTCCTTAACCCCTTCAGTACAAGAAGGTGTGTTAGACAGTTTCCTACTCTCAGGTACTATGAGTGGGGTGGAGACACACTAGAGTCATACACCCCAGCTGCCTCTGCCTTTGTGGGCTGCTCTCAGCGACATTATCGAAAATTGCATCGGTTCTTTCCCCTGTTGGGTTAAGCTGTCCTGACAACACAGCCAAGCGTTCTAAAATTTAGAAATATGCTGACAAAAAGTTGGTTTATTTATTCTTTTTTTTTTCATGTGTCCGACTCAGGGCATAGGCTTCACAGCCTGCTATCAAGGCCCAGCAGTCCTCCTACATACCATACACCTCTACATGTCACCACTTCGGCGCAAACACCCACCGTCCATATTGAATACATGCTAGGGCTGTCTCATACAGGACTGGTGTATTGGTATTAGCGGGGGTATTTTTACGACATGTCGGCGGGTCTTCTGGTAGATCAGTAAAGCCTGATTTAATGAAATTCAAATCCTTAAACTGTTCCCTGCCCCAGCCGGGATTTGAACCTGGGTCCGTTAGGACCGCACGCCACCTCTCTTGCCGTCTCTGATCAAGCAACATGGAGCGAATTCAACATGTGTCAGAAATCAGTGTATCGTGGTTGATTTCAAGGCCTATTAAAAACATTATACTCACTGCTTACGTCTTCTCAGCCTAAACATTACTGACACACACTTCTTTATCTCCTTCAGCCAGAGTACGTCGCTTTATATTTATTTTCGCTTGAAAAAGATTTTTATTTGACTTAAAAAAAAAATATCTACTTCTGATGGGGTTAATAGAGGCTTCATCTAATTTTACCATTTTGATAAGTCGTTCTAAACAAAAATGTTGTCAAGCAGTTGTTGCAAAAGCAAAGGATAAAAAATGTCATCGGCCTGAAAGGGCTAATAACATACACTGCATCAAGAAGAAAACACTCCACGAGAAAATACGGAAATAATTACATTTTCTAACCACCGATTTGTGGGACCTTAAACATACAGTTCCTAACCTAACGTAACCTAACTCAACCAAGCCGAGTCAAAACTAACATAACCTAGTCAGACCCAACCTAATCTAGTCAAACCTAACCTAACCTAAAATAACCCAAACAGAGTCGTGGCCACTACAGATAAACCTAACCTAACCTAACCTAAATACAGAGTCGGCGTCACCCTAACCTAACTTAACCTAACTATAGTCTCGGTCACCCCAGATAAGCTCTGGGGTTAGACGTGTGCGGAGATAGAATGAAAAAATAGCATCCACTTAATTTAAGGCTGCCAGCGATGCGTGTGGTGGTGGAAGCCCAGTGGATGAAATTACGACAGTGACATGGTGGTGATAGCTTGGAGATATGGTGTGAGAAAGTAGTGTCACGATGATGAAGATGAGAGTTAAACGATGGTGATATAGCTGTGAAAATGATTAGGCTATTAGGGTAATATGGTGGTAATAAGACAGAGAAAATGACAAACACAAACTCTGGATCCTGCCGACCCTCTCAAAACCAATCATGGAAAACATTATCGAGGTTGTCAATATCCAGGAATTAAAAGCAAACCTGGATGTTTCTCGCAATAAAAACATGATAACTGGCTCGTCACCTGTACCTAAACACTGCATAGCAAAGGTTAGTCTATCCCAAACGTTTATTATGACGTAACAGGATGACGTTTAGCTGTATGACGTTTACTTTCTATCCCCTACTATCACTGTATTCTGCTCTCTCTCTCTCTCTCAATGTAAACATCAGTCACTGGAAGACACATTCCTGGTTTCACTATATTCCTCTCCCGGCAGATGTAAAAACAAAAATAATGACTAAAGATGAATTTGTAATATGTGAGATACATTACGAAGGAACTGAGTGCCTTAATATGTAGCCTGTCTATCTATCTATTGCCAGACGCCTTAATCCCATACGGGGTGGCCACAAACAAATCACCTCCACGTCGCCCTTTCCCCAGCCATTTCACTGCCCTGCTCCCAACTCACACCCCTCTCTCTCATATACCACTCCACTCCATCCCTCCTTCTCATCCTCTGCCTCCCCCTCCCTTCCCCCCCTCCACCTCACTCACATACACTCTCCTCGTCAGTCTCTCACTCTCCATCCTCTCCACATGGCCAAACCACCTCAGTGTGTTCCTCCTAATGCTTCGTATCACATCCACATCCACACCACAACGCTCCTTTATATCCTCATCCATCAGCCTGTCTCTCCACGTGACTCCACAGGCTCCTCTTAAATAACTCATTTCCACTGCTCTCACTCTTGACTTCTGTCCTTCCAACAACGTCCAAGCTTCACTTCCATACGTTAGAGTTGGTATCACAATACTGTCATGTAGTAACTTTTTCACTTCCATGCTCACTTCCCTATTTCTTATCACTGCTTTCAAGGAACCTGCAACCTTTCTTCCTTGTTGTACTCATTCAAGCATTTCACCCTCCAAACTTCCATCCTTACTCATCACACTCCCCAAGTACTTAAATGTACTCACATTTTCCATTTCCTCACCACGAGAGGGAAATAAGACACACCTAAACTATTAAGATCATTTTGTATTAGCCTATCTTCACTTCAGCATCATGTACAGTCGTCAGCACAAGTTCGCTGCAAGCCTGCGCGTGTGATGTGGTAGTTTTGTCTGGCAACGATGTTAGGGAACTAGTTGCCATACAGGCTTTTTTACGCTTTAAAGAAGTGTTTGTAAGAATTGGCGAATGGAATATTCTTTATATCTGAGTAGCATAAAAATGTGCGAAAAACGACAAAAAAATGTGGAATGATGACTTCCGCTCTCTCCCCTGTACCCCTCCCGATGACCTTCCTCAGCCTACCTCTCACCACACGTCCTCCCTTCCTCTCCTTTTCCACTCCCCTCTGTCCTTCCCCTATCTACCTTAAAACTTTTTTACTCACAACACTAACCTACGTAATTATCCGCACTCATATCTATTTCTTGTCTATTCCTGCAACCTTTTTGTTTCTCTACATTCGTTAGATTATTGCCATGCGTCTTTTTCTCTTACTCCATACTCCAAACATGATGCAGTAGTTCGAGACATTAATGGTTCTGATACTGCTTCATGAATCAGTGAACAGTATGGGGAGAATGGAAACATTTTCCTAGGGAAGAGAGAGGGCGAGAAGTAGGAGGAATGGACACAAATGTTTAATTACGCCTACTGAAATAATAGCCACCGACTGCCACTCTCACTCAAACACCAGTAGAGAATACATCACAAGAACGAGACCTCAATGTTCCTATATCTCCTGGCTGTTGGTAGCGAAAAGGGTGGAGAAAAGAAAGATGACTGGAATAAAAGAAGTGGCAAGGAGACAGGGAGGGTGAGAATGGAACGCAAACAGGAAGGAATATTGATAATTAGCCTTGGATATTGTTGGTAGTACTGCGAGCAACTGGGAATAGGGCAGACTGGGTTTAGGAAACAGTCAAAAGAGAATTGCAATGCACCATTGGAGTTAGTGCCGTAGATAAATAAATGAAGGTAGAGAGGGCGGGGAAAGGAGATAGTGGAGAGGCATGAAAGTGAGTGGGGGATACGAGGGAGAGGAAAAGGTGGGGGGACATCAGGAGGAGTAAGGGGGAGAGAGGGACACGGTTATAATGAGGAATACCAGAGCATTACGCTCATACGTCATTCCATAACATTATTCCGTCAACTCTTGCACTTTTTTATTCTAATCAAATACGGTATACAGAACAGGCAGTCTCTAGTACCATTCCTTAAAAATGCATTTTTAACGTATATAAAAGTCTATGTGGCAACAAGACCCCTTACATCGTTGCCAGACAAAAGGACTCACACCTCACGAGTAGACTTGCAGCAAATTTATGCTGACGACTGTACATTTCAGATTTATACACGTCAGGATATCAATTTGATTTATCACGTACATTATTTCAGTTATTAGTCATGAGAGATTTTTTCCTGTTAAAAATGATACTCATACATAATAGCGTACAATGTGGCTTCGTTGTATTGTTTTTTGTGCATTGGCGATAATATGCTCAAGTCATTTACCTTTACCCACCGGGTGCCAGCTATTTTTAGCCCGGGTCGCCTCTGTGCCGGCCATTTTTTATTGGCTAAAATGATAGATTTTGATGTGAAAACAACGAATTTCACCATCATAATGCTCACTGAAGCTCAGAAATGGGTTTTATTGAGTCCTGCATACTCATACACAGTATATCCGCTTTCTCACGCCCACCATGTACCTGAGAGAAAGCCGTTTTCTATATTAGGGATACTCAGGAATTTATGCTGGGAAGGTATAGCAATGTTCAGTACGCTTTTTTGATTACTTATTACTTCAGCATCTATCACAATTTGCGTGTCTTTCCCACCGTGAATGCATTATCTTACACATACTTGAAGATAGGTACAACCTGACTTCATTATGTACAGTCCTGGCACTTACAAGAAAATTTTTACAACTCACACATGAAAATATTTACAAAATGCCTTCACTATGTACAGCACTGGGTGGGATACACAGGCAGAGTGAGGCAAAGCGAGTGTGAGGGGGGGAAGCGAGTGAGTGTATGGCCTTGACAGCCTGAGGGATGGTAGAGGAACAGTTACCATACATGCCTGCTAATTTTTACCCGTGAATCTTGAAAAATGTGATCACAGTGATTTTTTAAATTTTTAACCGTTTTAAAACGGCACTGGCACTGGCCGTGGAATTATGTCACACCATTTTAAAAGGGCACTGGCACGTGGCAGGTTAATAACTACATCGTTGTTTACTTAGCATATCCAGTACTTTATTTACAGAGGCAGGTGGTTGATTGCTGGGTTGTTTATTTCATTGGTGAAACACCTGTTATATTCTCTGCCAGGTGATACCTTTCAGGTGAGTCAACGAAGCCAGAGTCAATTAGCTGGGTGGCAGGTGGGGTGTTTATATATACCTGACAAATACAGGTTATAAGGAGGACAGGTAATTACTCAGCCATCTATGCAATATTAACCCTTTCAACCCCATGACCTAATTTATATCTTTTTTGCCAACTCCTGACGATTTTATTCACCGCAGGATAAAACTTTTACATCTGACGTATTAAATGTAGCTGTCATTGGTAACTTCATTAATACCTTCAGTAACTTCACAAATCCAGGCTCTCAATAACCTGAATGAAATCGTCACGTGCAAGCGAAAATAAAATGTAAAAAGTAACTCATTTGGATTGACAGGGTTAAAAATGAGGAGCATATTCAAATTATTTTCCTTTTACTTTTCAGACTCGAGCCAGCTTACATCAGGTAAGAGTTTAATCACAGGTAACATTCTCAAATTTAGTACAGAACAACTCAGAGGTAAGGATGGTAGTCAAGCCCAGTGTATTTCTGCCACTTATAGCATATAACACCGAAAGAGTTGAGGAAACTTGGGAATGAATATATAACGAGGCGTGATTAGTCATAAATGTTGAAAAATATACTAGAATTTTTGAGGAGATTGCCACTCAGAAGATCACAGACAAATAATGACGACATAACGAGAAATGCCAGATGTGTGTGATATTCTGAGTACTGTTTGGTCGGCATGGTGGTGGATGGAAGACTGGTGCTGAGTTATGTGAGGTAGCAATGACGGACAAAAAGAAAACAAGAAGGAAGGGAAGGGGAGGGAAGGGAAGGGAAGTCAAGAGAAGCAGCAGGTTCTTACAATGAGGAACTGAGCCTCGCAGAGTAACGAGGAATTTCATAGCTCCAAATAATAATGAAATAATTTCCATAGCCACTCAGGATACGAGCAATTGTCTGAGTGGTTCTAGGTCATATCTCTGGTCCAATATAGTGTTTAGTCTGTATCGTGTTCTGTATATGTGGTGTTCTGTGCTTAGTCTGTTTGCTTAGTAGGCATTCCAGCACCCATTCCTTGGATATTCGTTTTGCATGTAACGCGTTCATGTTCCGACGCTTCCTGTGTGTGTGTGTGTGTGTGTGTGTGTGTGTGTGTGTGTGTGTGTGTGTGTGCCCACTAATACAAAAAGGTAGAGACATTGCGCAATAGACACATCCTGAACCCACTGCCAGTTGTGTTCAGTAAACTGTGTCATTTAACGCTCGTAGTCGTATTGTTTTCCATACAGTGATGTTTTGTTCAGTGCCACACTGTGTCACACTCAACACGCACCACTACGTACGGCACAGTGTCACGGTGCCACACTCAACACACACCACTACATACGGCACAGTGTCACACGGTGTCACACACACTCAGCACACACCACTGGGCCTCGATGCTGTGTTTACTACCGGCCGTAATGGTCATGGCGGCCGGCTGTAATGGCCGCCAAGAATAAAACTCTCCAATATCTAAATGCAATGGCAGGCTGATGGCGCATTGTACAATATTTACATATTATTGTATTACATTTTCATACATTAAAATGCAAACGCTAATACAGCCGCCGGCCCTTAAAAAATTCCAACAAAATACCCGACAAATATTTCCACTCTTCTGGGGGTCATAATCTCGAATCAGAACCCAACCAGTAGAATAAATAAATTAAATGCTTACAAATAAATAAGTAAAGCAAATACACCAATAATCCCGAAACAAAGACAACACAAAATGTAACAATTAACCAGTACTTTAAGGTATTCACGCAACACACCTGGTCAACTGTGGAACTGACCTCATCAAACTCTCTTTCCCTCTGCCAATGACCTCCTGTCTATTAAACGCAATGTGTTCAGGCATCTCGAAAAGAATGAATTTTTATTTTTATTCTTTTTATTATATTTTCAGGGCAGAACAATTTACTACAGATTTTCAGTCGATCATTGTTGATTTTTGTATCGAAAAAGGAACAGACGCTTCAAAAACAAAAAAGCACAACCAAGAATCAAACCCAATACAAAAACAGTGGTGAAAAACAAGAGAAATCCAGCAAGCAGGAGGCGCATTTTCTATCACTCGACTGTTTCTAATGTAGGCAATAAATGAATATGAAAAAAAGTGAAATGAATCAAATTCCAACAAACCCAAATATTACAGGGGCACTCAGTGGAGCGCATCTCTCCGACAAGGGCAACGTAATTCCAGACCACTCTTCATAACGCGTTAGGTTTTCTCATCACTGATTAGGGTTTAGCAAAAAGTGTTTTCCGGATCCAGAATCTGTAATTCTACCCGAATCAGTCCCAAAAGCTAAACAATTGTTCCCTGGGACATGGGCTATTTACCCACCAAATTTGGTCCAGCTCTCTCCTTCAGTTTTTGAATAATCCTGCTAATGGGCAAACAAATAAACAAACAAACAGGGGGAAAAACATACTCTCCTTGTCGAGAAGAACAAGGAGAAACAAAATACAAAAGCAACAAGGACAAATTAGTGGTGAAAATCAGTCAAGAGCCACTATGGCCATCACCACTGTAGCTAATCTTGCCCTAATCCAGTCCTTCAGCGTTGGTAGTTCCCAAAACAAGTAAGCCTCGCTTCTCCTCATTCCAAACTCCGCTAATTAGTTCAGTGCTTGTCACAGCCACAGCGTGACTGACAGACTGGATGACTGACTGACTGGCTGGCTGGCTGACTTACTGACTGGCTAGTTGACTGACTGGCTGACTGTCTGGCTGACACACTCACTGACTGACTGACTATCTGCTGCAGGGAAGGAGGAGGTGTGGGAAGAGATCCCTTGACGCACATACACACGAAGCAAGAGCTATAGGATAGAAGACCTCGCAGTATCTCTTCCTAAGCGATTTATGTGCCTACTAACGTGCATCAATATTCCCCTTATGTTATTGATATCGTTCTATTATCGACAAAGTTTGCATTAATTACAAGAGAATATTGAGGGGCAAGGTGCAAAATAACTCGCTAAGGAAGAGGTGGTACGAAGCCTCTTACGACACTTTGAATACGTCAGGTGCTTCAGGTAAGATGTCCATGAAGCCTTACAAGACGGCTGTGTCTGGCTAACGAGTGGCTAACCGTCCTCAAAGGGCGAAGCTTCAAGGAACGCAGAAAAAAAAAAAAAAAACTAACATGACTGAAAAATAGCCATAGGAAACAGTAATAAGAATGAAAAAACCTAGCAAGAGGAAACTAACAAGAATCGAAACGGAAGAACCAGCTAAAAATTTCGAAAAGCTAACAGGAAAAAAGCATTTGAAAACTAATATACGGATGTTGATGTGTACGACGGAGGAAAGAGGCCAGAAGACCAGATGGAGGAAGACCAAAAGAAAACAAGACGGAGGTAGAAGACCAGAGGAAGAAGACCAAAAGAACACCAGGCGGAGGAAGGAGACCAAAAGAAGACCAGAAGGAGGAGGAAGACCAAAAGAAGGCCAGACGGAGGACGAAGACCAGAAGGTAAGAGGAGAAAAACTTACGAAAACCTGGGCACAGAAGTACAACAGATGTGTAAGAATGAGAAGGAAGACCAGATTCATGTGTGCTGGGACTGGTGTCGAACAGAAACGAGAATTAGCACGAGGAAATTCAAAGATTTTGCACAACTTGCGGGAAATAATTAAAGATAGTCCCAACTCATTTTAGAATACTGAATGTTAAAACGAAATATTGGAGAAAGAAAAGAAAATCCTGAGAGACAACTAAAAACAAACGAGAAATTAACAAGAAAAACTTCCTACTAATGTGAATGAATATAAAAATAATGTTATGACGCAACTTGCACAAGAAAGCACGAAACTGCACGCATCAGTTAAAATAAATAACAAACTGCACGACAGCATAAATATCCTCAGTAGGTTATAAATATTTAAGTAAAAAAAAAAAAAAGAAGATGCATAAAAAAAAACGGCACAGTACAGGGACATAACGTTACGAAGGTTTTACAGAACACAAATTCGCACACGCTATCACCATGACGAAAAAAGCTACAGGTGAAACGACCCTTACGGAGCTTAACGTGGCATGTCCGTACACACACACCACAGGCATCACAGCTGCTGCCAACGCTGTACGCTCAGAGAACAGCGGGGTTGGCACAGCTGGAAATTTAGGTGTTGGTAGTGGTCGTGTGGTTGGCAGTGTCAGCGGAGGCGTTAGGCTATTCGAGAAGGCTTGTGTGTGGTTAAGGAATAAGTAATACTTTTGTTCCTGGCTGGACAATGTAACACTGAGGAGATTATGTAGGCAGTTAAGATAATCGTGGTGGGTGTGTAAAGGGGGAAGACAGTGTTGTGATGGGATCTATTCTTAGTTAAGGTATTTGTGATCGTTGTGTTTGATGGCAGACAATGTTAGGGTTGGTTCTGTGTTTATTTAAGGTATATATTCGTGATGACTGTAGCTTGGGGTGTACTGTGTTCAGGGTGGCTATGTTTTTACCTTTAGTGTTTGTGATGGCTGTGTTTAGGTTACCGAAGTTAGGGTTGGGTTATGTGCGATTTACTGTCTAAATTGCATATATATGTAGTGATGGAGCTGAGAGTTGGGTGCATGTGTGGTGATATCCGAGGTGCAAATTTATGTGGAGATGAAGGTGTTAAAGTTAATGTAATGGTGTTGGGTATGTGTGATTGGTTACATCTGTGATGAAAATAAATGTGGTGATGGAGGCTCTTTGGTTGGTTACATCAGAGTTATATATACCCAGTGACACATTGTTACTCGGTTAAGGTGAGACTCATTAGCCTTATCAGAACGGTGAATGCTTTTTACATTATCCCGGCTACTGTCAGAAGATTTTATCCAGCACTGGTGGGTCCGCGTGCACTTAGAAGTTGAGTCCACAAAGACTCATATACGAATCACACACGCACAAGCACATTATACACTTCTGCACATTTATGAAATTTTTTTGTATGTTGCCTGGCACAAGTTCAGCAAATATTGGCGTCCGAAACTTCCGCTTTTAATTCAACGCTTAAATTCGGCGTAAATAGCACTAAGTGCGTCGTAACTCCGGCGGGGGAAGGGCGGGGACGGGAGAAGAGGGGAGGTGGGGGACGGGACAATTCTGTGTCCCCTGACTTAATTTTAAACGTCCTCTAACCATTTCAGTATGAGTACGTCGCTGGGGTGGGTAATATCGTTTGGCTTTATCCTGAATTAAATACTTCAGCGTCCCCATAGCAAGGCCTCATGAACGTAATGTTTGAACAACTTAACTGCGGCTATCTTTTTTTTTTTTTTTTTTTCCTCTAAATAAGGACTTCTCTCAGCTGAATGTAATACTATGTTTCCAGCCTGAAGGAAAATATATACTCCCAGATCAAAAGGGCTAACATTTACTTTTTTGAAATTAATGCATGAATGTCACTTGGATAAAATAGCGAGGCTTTGGCGTGAACGCAATAGTACAGTAAGTGTACTGGCAACAACATCAGGGTAATACTACGGTCTGGCTACATCCTATCTCTTTACCCTGCCTCTCATTCTCCCACAATCCTTATTCCCCCACTACACTATCCTCCTTCCGCCACTCTGGAGAAAAACGCGACCATCAGAGGGTTAATCGAAAAAGACATCAAGGTAAAGAAAGTTAATTAGTGTGATTGTTGCCAGAATTACACGAAACAGACGTCATGGTAGTGAGAGAGGTCAATCAGGCCCTCCTTAACTGCAACTCCACACACGAACCTAACTCGGGTCTGGTGGGTGGAGTGGGCGGTGTTTTAATCTGATAAAAAGCGACTTGAACTAAGCGATGATGCCTACCCACACGGCTGCACATCGCCAAGACACACAGCTAAATCCAGTAAGTCAAGACACCACACTTAATATACCTGGCCTTACCTTTTAGCTGGCCATTACCTTCCTTTAGTATTTCCTGGTTTTATCGTTCTCTACTTTTTTTTCTCTTTTATTTACTACTTTTTTCATCTTTTCCTGCCCACTTTGCTTATTCCATTCCTCTCTATCGACGGGAGATACGACTGAGTAGATTCATCGCCCAAAAAGTATGTCAAAGAAGAGATCTGGGAAAAAATTATATATATTCTTTCCTCTCCTTTACTTTTTCATTTTTTATTTTTTCCAGCATTCCTTTTATTCCTCTTTCTGTTCTTTACATTTGTTGTCTCTACAGGCTACAGTGTAAGGAAATCATCCTAGTTACCTCTCACAAGGTTTAGAGTAAGCTGCTACTTTTGATTCAAGATTTGCAATTTTGGTTTATTTATTCATTTTTTTTTTCTGTTTTAATTGATAAGTGTTAGTTTTCTGCTGCCTTATTTGTCAATTCCTCTGAATTCTTTTCCACAAGAGACACGACTCAGACGAGCTATTCAAGACAAGGATATACTCGTACGTTAAGTCGTAAGTTCTCACGGTTTGCCTTACAATCTTTTCTTTTATAACTTTTTCAGTTCTCTCTAGTTTCCTGGTTTTACTTTGTCTCTCTCTCTCTCTCTCTCTCTCATACTTTTTTCCACCTTTCTCTATCCACGCTGGACACAGCTCAGCTAGGAAAGGAGACAGGAACTAGACATGTGCTACTTTAAGTTTTCATGGCTTACACTCTCCATCTGCCTGTTCTTTCTTAGTCTTTAGCTTTTTTTTCCTTGCTTTCTCCACTCCTGATCTTTTCACTCTTCCCATCACCTAACCTTGTTCCCTTTCCTTCTGCTGTGTTCCACCTTCTCATTTACCATTTTTTTCCTTACTTTCTTTCCTCTCCATGGGCTATCTTCCCTATTACTGTTACTCCCCTGTTTAGTTTCAATCTTTCCCCTCTCTTTTAGATTATGTTCTTCTCATTTCATTTTCTCTCCTCCTTGCTGCGGCTCTCCCACCCTTAGGTGTGTGTGTGTGTGTGTGTGTGTGTGTGTGTGTGTGTGTGTGTGTGTGTGTGTGTTTTCGTGTTTTCTTGCTTCTTCCATCTCTGTTCATCCACTTCCCTCGTTATTCTCATTTTATCATAAACGTAATTTTATACCTATAGGTTTAATAGGCTTTCTCGTACATCCTTCTCACCTGTTAGCTTCAGCATTTGATAGACTAATATTGTCTTCCACGATAATTATGTAAACTTTCTCAGTATTAAAGAGATAACAGCAACATATACGAAAACACTGTAGCGTAATACGTAAAATTTATCACTAAGGAAGAGGTGCTTCAAGACATCCTTAGCTGGCAAGAATAAGGCGTTCATTCCGTCGTAATCCATCCTTTCATCCCCACTTCCATTTTTTTTTTTTTTTCAATCCCGTTCACCTTACCATTGTAATCCCTTCCTCTTTTCTTCTTCTTACCCCTCACCCCAGCATACACCTTCTTGACTTCTCTCTCTCTCTCTCTCTCTCTCTCTCTCTCTCTCTCTCTCTCTCTCTCTCTCTCTCTCTCTCTCTCTCTCTCTCTTTCTCTCTCTTCCATTCCTTCTTATGTGACTCTCTCCCTCTCTCCTTCCTCTTGCTTCACTTTTCTCTCTGTCTGTCTCCGGTCTTTCAACTCTATTCCAAATTTTTTTCCTCGTATTCCTCTCTTCCTCCGTTCTTCCTTTTGCTTCTCTCTCCCCTCCCCCTCGCTCCCTCCCTCTTTAATCCTTACCCCCACTCTCTTTCCTTCCTCCACACCCCTCCCCCTCCCCGTCTCTCTCTCAATCCCTTATCTACCTCCCCCCTCCCTCCCACCTCTCTCCTTTACGGCGCTGAGGCTGCAGTTTCCCCGATTACGAAAATTGGGCCAAGTTTCGCGACTCCAGTTTTTCTCTGTTGCCTTGACGTAACCTTCACGTGTGGGCATCATCCAAGAAACATCCCGGGCGGGTTTGAGGAGGCAGCTGAGACGCGGATGTTTATGTTGTTGCTGTGGCATAGCTGCCGCGAGAGTATCTTTGGCCGTTCCTCGCAGCTCTTGCCTGTGTGTGTACTCATGGCCTTAATGATGATTTACCTTCCTATTTGCGCGTGACGATGCCAATGCTGATGCTGCCTGGTTTTACACTTTCTCCTCCTCCTTTCATCTCTCACTCTTCCTCCTCTAACTTCTAGTATCGTTCCTATTCTTCCTCTTCCTTCCTCCTGGTAATTTTTCTCTTCTTCCTCTTCCTACTAGTACCGTTCTTCTTCTTCTTCCTTCCTACTTGTATCTTTCCTCTCTTTCCTTTCCGTTTTCCTTTTCTTCAAATTCCTTTTCTTTCTCGTATCTTTGCTTCCTCTTGTTTTCTTTTCCCTATCTTTTCCTTCGTATTACTGCTCCTTCGACATTTTTCTTCTTTTTCTCTTTCATTCCCTCTTCCTCTTTTCTCTCCGTATTTTCTTCCTCTTTTTCTTTCTCTTACTGTTCCTCACACCGTCCTCTTCCCCCTCCTCCTCCTCATTTTGTTTTTTCTCCTCAAACTGAGGAGATTGAGGTGATTTGGACATGTGGAGAGAATGAAGGATGATAATTGGGTTCAGAATGTGAGAAGCGTTAATATTGGAGGAGGGGTTGCGAGGGGTAGACCGAGAAAGACATGGGACGAGGTCATTAAGTGTGACCTCAGAGTTAAGAGACTGAACAGGGAGGCTGCCAGAGATCGAGCAGCATGGAGAGCCGCCATTAGGTGATCAAGGCCGACGCATGCAAGCATGTTGGAGTCTTCAAAAAAGAACCAAAACGAAACGAAACTCTTCAGATTATGCAACGTCCACTTCCTCGCCCTTTATCTCCTCCTCCCCCAGTCATTTCCTCCTCCTCTTGGTTGATTCCGTTTAGCATCCTCCTTTCCTTCCCCCCCCCCCTCTCTCCCGCTTTTATTCGTTCACTCAGCCATAACGGTTTTTACTGATCATTCCATCTCACGCTCCCCGCTCCTGTCTATGTTCGGTCTGTTCTTCATATTGTGTTCTTACACCGCTCGTGTCTTTCCTCTCTCCACCACTCCCTTAACAGCTTTAGCGCCATGACGTGTTTTCTGTTATATTCTTGCTGCCACCAGACGATTTTGCTCATCTTAGAGGAGGCTTTTTGAATTAGGAAGGTTAGGTCCACCCTTCATTAACCTCTTCATTACAAGAAACTGGTTGTAGTTGTGGCCACCATCACCCACTCACTTGATGTAATGCTGCCTACTTCGTTCTTCGCCATTATTATTCTTTTCCTGTGTATGCCTTCCTCTCTTCCAATATTTCTCTGTCCACTTCAGGTGGCTCAACAGAATCTGCAACTCTACACCGAGTGAAAAAGTTAAAGATTTCTTGTAACTCAGGAAACTATTTACAACGTTGGGTGGTAATCATATTACCAAATAAAGGGGTGATGTGGAGTCTACTGTGGTGCCTCAGTTGACCGAGCTGAGAGACGCAAATGCGGCATCCATCCGGCAACCAAACTTCTATGTTCTTCCACGCGCCTAGATGTGGCGAGGCGCTGTCTACCTCAAGGAACATTGGTTTACTCCACGATACCGCCCTACAGGGATGGATGACTGCCTGCAGTTCATGGGTCTGCTCAGCCAGACAGACAGGGGTCATTCAACAACAACAACAACAACAACAACAACAACAACAACAAACCTTCCTTATCGTATTGTGGTAGTATGATTTAGGCAAAAAAAAAAAAAAAAGTCATCGGCCTGTAAAGCATTAATTTTCTTCTTGTAGTTTTTAAGGTAATCGAGTCTTGGATTTTGGAGGAACTGTTTTTGGTCTGCATGCGAGGCGCGAACGCTTGACTCAAGTTTTACCGGCCGTCACGATGGTCACACTGTCATTATTTTGACTACGCACTACGGTATGGAGGAGGGGAGAGGGAGGGGGAAGCAGAGGATTAGATGGAGATGGAGTGGAGAGGAATATGAGACAGGGGAATGTGAGCCGGGAGCAGGGCAATGATGTGGCTGGGGACAGGGTTACCTGGAGGCAATTTGTTTGTGGTCACCCCTTACGGGATTGAGGCGTCTGGCAATAGATGGATAGACAGAATACGGTATGGTATAAGTTTATCATAGTCTTGCTGTCTTCAGACAATCTTATTAATCTTAACTGAATTCCCTATCCATAAACGAATGAATCCAGACAGCACTGACCATAGCAGTCTGTTCAGGTTTCCGTAGATAAAACCGCTACTTGTGGCTATACACGAGGTACCTTAATGTCAACCTCTTTATCAATCAAGAGGTGGAGTCGAGAAACCACCCTGGTCATTGAGAAATTAAAATAAGCAGAAAAACTCATGTCGTCCTCCTAGTGATGCAAGAATGATGTTTTTCCGGCATGATGAGCTGTATGTTGAACATATGTACGGGTGCACAACGACACGCACACGCGTTGCAAATGACTCAGCACTAGAAACAGGATTCTTTTATTATTTTTTTTAACTTCCTCGGAAGATTTCATTCATATGCTGATGAGGATGAGGATGAGGCTTTTAATTATGATTGTATGATTGCTGATGCTGATGTTGATGGTTATGACTGATGACGATGATGATGATGATGATGATGATGGTGGTGATCATGATGATGATGATGAATAAGAAAAATAAGAATAGGGTAATAATAATAATAATAATAATAATAATAATAGTAGTAGTAAAAATAGTAAAAATAATAATAATAATAATAATAATAATAATAATAATAATAATAAATAACAATGACGACGACGATATGGAGAAGGAGGAGGAGGAGGAGGTGGAGGTGGAGGAGGAGGAAAAAAGAACATGAACAACAACAAGTAGGACTGTCACCAGGAACCAGTCCCAAAGCAGGTGTGTTGTCCCATCACCATTCCATCACACGCCCCACCACAGCACCTGTTTTCACGCTCACCTGAACACTTTTTTATATCCACCTGTGTGTCTGTTTGTTATCCCCTCGAACACAAGTTTTCATACGAGCCTGTAAAAAAATTCAGAATCATCTCCGTGATTAACCTGCCATCCCGACCTACGATATGGCCTGAACTTCCCGCCAGGTGTGAAATATTCAGGTGAGAGTTGGATCACAGGTCTTCCAGAACAGGATGGTCAGCGTGAATACAAATGAGAGCTGGGCTATATTACAAACATGTGTGTCGGTCCATATGTATCTGTATGAGGCATGTAGCTGTATCAGGCCATATTGGGTCCACTGCACGACAGAACCTTCTTCTTGAGAGAGAGTGATAGTCAATATGAACCCTTCCCCCATGCTGGTGAACTACAAAGAAGCAAGAGGTACAGTTACCTCCACTTCTAACGAGTACAGCGGGTGGTGTGTTTGGTGAAATGTGGCACCACTGTGTTTGTTTACATCGTAGTAATAGTAAGCGAATGGAAAGACACGGCAGAGCTTCCCCTCCGCTACAGTATCTTGTACCCACAGAAACAGTGTTCTATCAAGTCATACTCTGTCTGCTAATCCAAGTGTTTGTCACGTATGTATAGCTGAAGGTAAAGAAAAAAACAAATAGTAATGCCACTGGATCCCATTGCTTCTCTGACAGGAGATGACTGTGAGGCGAGGTGGAACGGAGGGGAGAGAGGACAGTTGGTGGGGGCGCATGAATCGAAACTTTGTCGTGTTTCGTTTTGAAAGCTGAAAGGTGTGATTATATAGATGTTCTGAGGTGATCTGTAACTCAGTATGCAATAACGTGTATTGGATGAATGTTGGAGTCTTAATGTTCGTCATAAAATGTGGTGAACAAGTGTAGTTGAGTATAATGTTAGAAGGTGTGATGTCCGGTGTCTCGAAAAGTGGTTCACCTGAGTCTAGTGTGTGGGTGTGTGACTCAACTGCTGTAACATTTTTGTGGCTGAACCAGGGTGGCCATAAATGATTCATGATTACGCATGAGACACAACGGTCATGCCATGTTGTGCATCATCCAGTCGTTTTATTGTGGGGAAAAACAATCATCACATTCGCAAACCATGGTATAAGTAGATGTGCTGTTGCATAGGATTATAGTTACTTTCAGTGTTGGACGACTATTGGCTTGTTGTGCGGAAATGTTGTGCAGTCATCATACTGATGGATCACGCGGAGGTAATGAGATACTGTATTTGTATAATGAATGCATATCTTGTATTATAATTACTGAATTAACGATGTTACGTGTGTCCAGTCCACAAATGATGTCGCTTTCTTCTAGGTGCCATTTTAGTCTGGATACTTCTAACATAACATCCACAAACATTGATCATCTTTTATTATATTCTCTTTAAAACATTCATACATTGGTTTTCGTACAAGTATTACACGTTCAGGTCCTCCTTAGCTCCAGACGGATTATCCTATTTCATCGTGTGTCTACACTCACACACTATTCATCTAGAGGGAACAATATTTAAGATACCATCACCAAACATCACATATGTTGGTGATGACCTTACTCCCACCTGCCCACCTCCTCACTCGCTCCTACTTCACAACAGTCCACTTCCTCACACACCTTGCCACCAAGCAGGGTGGTCATGCCCTCCCACCCTCTCTATTCCTGCAACATTTCCTTCGACTCCTACTACCCCGTCCCACTGACCAGCCTCACCCCAAGTCCCCCCTTACCTACCAAATATTCTATTCAATTCCTAACTGCCTTGGGAAAATCGTTCTCAATCTTCAGCGTCATCGGACACGGCATCACAGATATCAGCAGTATCAAAATCTATTGTCGAACTTGAGATATATATGAATCTCGTATGATGGCTCTAAACAACAACACCATAAAGAAGTTTCGCTTCCCATCTACAGTACAATCACCACCATCACGGTCCAAGGTAACCATTATACATCATGATATTTTAGGTCCTGCTTCCGTTTGTCCTACGAGCGATGTACTATGTGTGTTCATTGTCTCTAACTATCTATTGCCAGACGCCTTAATCTCGTACGGGGTGGCCACAAACAAATCGCCTCCATGTCGCCCTTGTCCCCCGCCATTTCAATGCCCTGCTCCCAGCTCACACCCCCCTCTCTCATATGCCTCTCCACTCCACCCTTCCATCTCATCCTTGGCCTCCCCTTCCCTCTCACCCCCTCCACCTCACTCACATACACATTCCTCGTCAGTCTCTCACTCTCCATCTTCTCCACATGGCCAAAACACCTCAATGTGTTTCTCCTAACTCTTCCTATCACATCCACACCACAACGCTCCTTCACTTCCTCATTCGTCAGTCTGTCTCTCCAGGTGACTCCACATGCTTCTCTCAAATAACTCATTTCCACTTCTCTCACTCTTGACTTCTGCCCCTCCAACAAGGTCCAAGCTTCACTTCCATGCGTTAGACTTGGTATCACAATACTGTCATGTAGTAACATTTTCACTTCCATGCTCATGAAATTGCAAGGATAGTACTGTATCGGGCCAGTCTTCACTGTTACAGAGGCATTTCGGTGGTGTGGTGTTGCTAGGAAAATTGCCTTGTTTGTGCAGGGGTCCAGTAATGCAACTGGCCAATCCAGATCCATGTTAACACAGTAGATGAGGTCTGCAACGTTTGTGTGTGATAAACGGACATAAAACGATCACCTCAGAACATCTATATAATCACACCTTTCAGCTTTCAAAACGAAACACGACAAAGTTTCGATTCCTGCGCCCCCACCAACTGTCCCCTCTCCCCTCCGTTCCACCTCGCCTCACAGTCATCTCCTGTCAGAGAAGCAATGGGATCCAATGGCATTACTATTTGTTTTTTTCTTTACCTTCAGCTATACATACGTGGCAAACACTTGGATTTGCAGACAGAGTATGACTTGATAGAACATTGTTTCTGTGGGTACTAGATACTGTAGCGGAGGGGAAGCTCTGCCGGGTCTGCCCATTCACCTACTATTACTACGATGTAAACAAACACAGTGGTGCCACATTTCACCAAACACACCACCCGCTGTACTCGTTAGAAGTGGAGGTAACTGTACAGGTCAATGCATTTAACCTTGACACTAAAGGTATATTTTTTGCTTAACTTTTTAAAACCCGATAATGTTTTTTTTTTTTTTTTTTTTTTTTTTTTCACTTTAAGTCGTGTCGTCTCCAGATGATTATATTCACCTCAGGAGAGAGTCTTCAACCTGTTGGAGTTAAAATCGCTAAAATTTGTCCCATCAATAAAAAAAAAATATATTTCTTGAGCGGGATAAAAAGTAGTCTGGGAGTAAGAATAACAAAATGTATAAAATGGCATCGGATTATAAAGGTTGGTCGTCCTGGGAATAACATAAAAAATAACGCTAGACTTTTATCATCTTACGAAGATGTTCTGGCAATAACATACCGATAGAAAAGCACAGGAAATAACGTCATTGAAAGGGATAATACTTCCTTGACTTAGAGAACAGACCTGACAAACACTGACGCTCTCTCTCTCTCTCTCTCTCTCTCTCTCTCTCTCCGGGGTGGAATGGGACTATGGGAGTGAGGAGGCCAGTAATTGAAGGAGACACAGCCAGCCTGGAGATGTATTGCACCGTGCTTCACCCCCTAAGGTTTTCCTTGAGAGAGAGAGAGAGAGAGAGAGAGAGAGAGAGAGAGAGAAACTGTGTGTGTGTGTGTGTGTGTGTGTGTGTGTGTGTGTGTGTGTGTGTGTGTGTGTGTGTGTGTGTGTGTGTGTGTGTGTGTGTGTGTGTGTGTGTGTGTGTGTGTGTGTGTGTGTGTGTGTGTGTGTGCGTGTGTGTGTGTGTGTGTGTAATACTCTCACACTCACCTCCATCCCTCACTGTTCCAAACTTTGGTCCGAATGCCGGGGATTGTCACGACTGTCTCACTAACTTCGTCACCAGCGTGGTTCATTGTTCCTGACTGTCCCTAACTCCACATCTCTGTTGCTGTCTTCTTATACCCTTGCACCCACCTCCATCCTTTGCCTCTGTCCCTCACTGTTCCTTTATCCCTGCCTGTCTACAGCTGCCTACAACTGTGTCACTAACTCTGCCATTAGCTAGGCTGGTTGTCCCGAACTGTCCAGCTTTGTTCGAAAATCTTCCTATCTATCTATCTATCTATTGCCAGACGCCTCAGTCCCATACGGGGTGGCACACACCGTATCTTCCAAACTTTGCCCTTAATTCTCTCTCTAACTTTGCCTCAACTTTTCACACCTTCGTACTCACTTCATCCCCGTTCCTGTGTTTCTTACTTTAACTGTACGCAACTGTTCCTGACACATTCCCTAACTTTAAGTGGCTTGGGTATAACTTAATATGTGCCAAAAAATTATTATCTGTCCGTAAATGATTCTCTTACACAGTTCACCTAATGTTTCTCCTCCCCTGCTACACTTTCCTGTGCTGTCTAAATATACCGAAGCTGAGAGAGGCTTGGCATGTTTCCCTCTACATACAGTACATGATAGTCTATGATACGATGCTTCAGGGAGGCAATGACCGATACATTTTATGTGACGCAGACGCAGTGGAACAGCCAGTGCACTTTTTGACATGACTGTACATATGTGTGAAGCAGACAGTGGAACAGCAGGTGAACTTTTTGACATAACTGTACATATGTGTGAAGCAGACACAGTGGAACAGCAGGTGAACTTTTTGACATAACTGTACATATGTGTGAAGCGGACACAGTGGAACAGCAGGTGAACTTTTTGACATAACTGTACATATGTGTGAAGCAGACACAGTGGAACAGCAGGTGAACTTTTTGACATAACTGTATACATATGTGTGAAGCAGACACAGTGGAGCAGCAGGTGAACTTTTTGACATAATTGTGTGAAGCAGACACAATGGCATTTTTAACCTGAGTGTGGATATAAACACAAACTCAAGGGTGCACGGGGTCATATATTTTAAGTTCTGAGTATTTTTAACGAATGGGTTCAGGTAAAAGGAATATTTATTTTGTGTGGTGCGAGTATTAACTGGTATTTGATAATGTAGGCAGCAAACTGGAACACCAAGGGGGAGCGCCGCGCCAGATCCCATGCAAATAAACCTTCATTTTTAGGTGAGTAATTATGTCAAAATTCCAAGGCTTCACCTCTGACCTCATGTGCATGCCAGATTTGAGGTGTGTGTGTGTGTGTGTGTGTGTGTGTGTGTGTGTGTGTGTGTGTGTGTGTGTGTGTGTGTGTGTGTGTGTGTGTGTGTGTGTGTGTGTGTGTGTGCGTGCGTGCGTGCGTGCGTGCGTGCGTGCGTGCGTGCGTGTGTGTGTGTGTGTGTGTGTGTGTGTGTGTGTGTGTGTGTGTGTGTGTGTGTGTGTGTGTGTGTGTGTGTGTGTGTGTGTGTGTGTGTGTGTGTGTGTGTGTGTGTGTGTGTGTGTAAGAGAGAGAGAGAGAGAGAGATCGTGACAACAATAGATGAAAGAAAAGAGGGTCAACAGAAAGAGAGAGGAAAAATGAAAGAACGTGGAGGGGAGACAGCGAGATATGACAGAAACAGAGAGAGAGAGAGAGAGAAAGAAAGAAAGTGGAGAGGAGACAGCGAGATATGGCAGAAACAGAGCAGAGAGGAGAGAGAGGAGGAGGGCAGGACAAAGAGGAGGGACGCAAGAAAATAATGGAAGAATGACCACAGACAGATCACTGAAGAGAGAGGAATGAAAACAGTGCCAAGGGGAAAGGAGAATATGAAGACGAGACAATGCAAGCTGAAGCAGGCGTCAGAAGGCAGGTCAAGGCAACACGAGAAACAGTGGGGGTGAAAGGCCAGAACAGCAAGAGAGGCAGATAGGGAACCAGACAAACCTGTAAATTATATTAATCCTTCATGCCTGGTGTGCAACTACAACTCTGGTAAATTGAGCGGCGTTACTCCCAGCCATGCCTAGCGTCACAATTCCTGCGTGATGCAAGGTATATTCCGGAGCGAGGGTAAGGTGCGTTCCGTGAAGCGAGGAATATTCAATTTACAGAGTTACTGGGATGAGTGACGCATAATTCGAGGCTTTGGTCAGGCCATGGTGGCGTAAAGGCACAGTTTAGATGGCCAACGCTGTGCACACTGACGGTACAGTATGTCCTTAGGAATAAGTATACTGCGGGTACGGGCGGCTCCACAGCAAATGATGGAATGGAACTTAAGAGCAGATTTACCCGTGGATATTACAGGACGAATTGTTTGAAAATCTCTGGAGTCACATAAAATACGTGTGTGTGTGTGTGTGTGTGTGTGTGTGTGTGTGTGTGTGTGTGTGTGTGTGTGTGTGAGAGAGAGAGAGAGAGAGAAGAGGAAGCTGTAGGCAAAGAGAATGTGTCTGCGAGGGACAGTGAGAAATACAAAGAGTGTTAGTTCGATAGGTAATGGCAGTATTGTAAGAGGAAGTGAGGCCTTGGAAAACTGGGGGTTTACCCAGGATAACAGAAGAGACAAGGAGGTGGAAGGTGAGGATGTTGTGGAGAAGGTGGAGGTGCTGGAGGAACTGGAAGTGAAGGTGGAAGAGGAGTGGATGAAGTGGAAGTAATGCTCAACTGGGGAGGGGTCAGGACTGTACTGTGAGGCAGAGGAACAAAGGAAGAGAAGAGAGACAAAATGAAGATGAACTGAGGATACATGGTTGCTGGAGTAGCAGAGGTGGAAGAAAATGAAGTGGAGACGGTGGTGGAGAAGCGGAGGAAGTAGAAGGATTACAAGGAGATAGAGGAGGTGGAGAGATGCAGATAAGGAGGAGCTGGGAGTGGAGGTGAAGAGAGGAGGAGGAAAGAATGGAACAAACATCACCAAACTACATGCCAAGTACCTACTGTACATGGCGCTATAAAACCCAGCGGCTCACAGCAAACACAAAAATATCGTAAGTGGCCCTAAAAGGATTTCCATTATAATTACAGTTTGCCGTAATTCCGCGTTCTGTAATGGGACGCTCCCCGTTGCTAGGCAGTGCTTTCTCTTTAAATCTCCTTTGTCCTCCTCTTCCTCTCGCCTGGAAAAAGGGTTTACCTAATCCCACTCCTCGTGCACCCTATGGAGTGAGGGTGAGTAAGAAAAAGAGAGTATTGGCGTGTGTTGCAAACGTGACGGAAAATGTAAAGTGGAAGAGGCTGGTTGGATAAAAAGGAAAGAGGGGCGAAATATAGAAGAAAGATGATGATGATGATGATGATGATGATGATGATGATGATGATGACGAGGAGGAGGAGGAGGAGGAGGAGGAGGAGGAGGGACAGGAGTAAAGACGGGATGGACTACAGAAAGAGGAGAAGGATGAGGATAAGGAGGGACAAAAGTAAAGATGGGTTAAAGAATGAGGATGGGAAGAACTAAGAGTGGCTGTGGGAAGGATGAAGGAGAGAGGCAAAGTGTAAGAGGAGGGTTGGTGGTGGAGAATGCCAAGTGGAGGAGGGATCAGGGGGGTGGTGAGAGGGAAGGCTTAGGTGACAAGGGTGGAGGAGGAGAGACGAAAGGGGGGCAGTAGGAGATGAGGAGACTGAGGAGGAGAGGCGAGGGGGAGGGAGGAGGAGATGAGAGGGTAAAAAAATTCTCAATATTTCATCTGCATAAGAAGGATTGAAACACAAATAACAGTTTTATGATTTTTTATGTAACGATTGTGTATCATCATGCAGAATAAGTATAAATGGTAATATCTAAGTGTAAGTTTGTTTATTACTTTCCTTAATTACAGTACATGTCCTTTAACCCTTTGACTATTGAATGAAGTCATCTGGTGTCAGTGTAAAATGAGCGTCTAGGCGTACCAATAGCTAGGAAAGGGTTGTTCAAGATGGTTTTTGTCGTCCATGAGTACTGGGATTGTTCCTGGTTAAACAAAATCTTTAGGTGTTGGTCTGAAACAATACCGAGAGTGCCAACCACAGCACATGGGTCGAGAGGGTCCAGGTCGGGCCGAAACTGGTCTGTTAATATAATGATATGAACTTCAGTGCTTAGGTATAAGTCCTACATAGGAACAACTCAGCACTTTCATACCATGGCACATTATAAGACTCATTCAACTCTCAACTCCCCCACCATCCCACCTCCATAACACTCATTCTATTCTCAACCCCATCAATCCTGGCACGCCTGTCATATAAGTCTTGATAGCTGCAGAGGATTTATGTCAACATGGTAAGGACTGCAGCCGTATAAGACTGCTCGTACTCTCACCTGGCCTTCTGGCCCCGTGAAAGCGCCTAAACTGTTATGCCTCGAAACTGAGAGGCTCCCGAGGGACTTCACTAGTCACAAAGAAATTCCACCCCTCCAGATCCCCGCCACAGGGCTCAATTTCCGGAGATCATTAAGGTGGGGCAGCGTCTGAGACTGGCTTAATGATGTCTCCAGTATTATAAGGCGACGACGAGCACGGCATCGACTCCTCTGGACTGGACACTACCTCCGTCACAGGCAACAGTGGCACGAGGAGGTGACAGCACAAGTGGAGACGGAGATGGAGGGGAGGAAAAGTGGGGAGAGAAGGAGGAAGAGGATGGAGAAGGGAGAGGGAGGGGAGGAAAAGTAGGGAGAGACGGAGGAAGAGGATGGAGAAGGGAGGCGGCGGGAGGAAGAGCAGGGAGAGAAAGAGGAAGAGGATGGAAAGCAGGGAGAGAAGGAGGAAGAGGATGGAGAAGGGAGGGGGAGGGGGAAGGAAAATCAGGGAGAGAATGAAGAAGAGGATGGAGAAGGGAAGGGGAGGGGAGGGGAGGAAAGCAGGGAGAGAAGGAGGAAGAGGAAGAGAGGGAGAAGACAGCAACTGGGGAAAAGGGGACGGGAAAGGGAGGAGTAGAAGTGACGAAATAGGAGGGAAGAGCAATTGGGATAAGCAAGGACGATGACCTAAATAAGGATGGGGAAATGAAAGGTAAAGAAGATGAGGATGAAATAACTGAAATATGCACCACTGTGTTAAAAACTTTGGCAAGAGGAAATATACAGAAGAAAAAAAAAAGTAGCACAGGAATAAAAAAGTGCAAAGGAGAAAAGAGAATGAAAAGGGAATTTGGATGTTAATAAATTACCTAGGAAAACGAAGATGGGAGGACAGAAAATGAGAGACTGGAATGTTTAACAGGAAAAATGCGACAGGGTACGGTACACGAAAGCCGAGTGATAAAGCTTCTTAAAAACGTGGTGAGAAATGAGAGGAGAATGGGACAATGCTGAAAACACAGACAGGAAATAGCAGAGAGTGTCAAGAGAGGAGGGTGAGAGAGGAAGGAAGAAGAGATGTGTGAGAGGCGAACATAGAAAGGGAAAGATGTGAGAGGGACTTATTAATGTAAGAAAATCCAGGGCTGTGAGATGAGCCGATAGAGATAAGAGATTGTTAGAGAAGTCAATCTTGTGAACAGGTAAGTTAATTAATGACAGAACTATGACGGTGTTTATGATCTTAATGACATCAGTATAAAAATATAGATAATAACATACATACACTTAAAGTAAACGTAGTAGTATTTATCTCTCATTCTGATAATATCACTGTATCTTTTAGTTATGTGTCCAGTTCTGGCGTGGGACTTGACAGTCCTCTCCCTGCGACCCAGTAGACGTGTCACACACCACTGAATGTCACGCAACTTGTGTCTCATCTCGTTACAACAAAAATAACGTCTCGAACAGAAACTATGATCGTTTAAATAATTGATGATAAAATGTCTATAACAGTACAGTTAACAGCCAGTCATATACCAACCTCTCCAGGCACAGAAGTGCGACGAAGGGCCAGCTTTCCAGTCCAAGACATTGGGAAAGTAAACAACAACACTTTACTAGTGCTCTTTGGGAACGGGTAAGGAATCGACCTAGTGTCCGCCCCTCATATCATCACACGTTTAAAAACAATATAAATCCAGTTACTTCTCGCATATTCGAACCCAGGCACAATGGCACCCCATCCAAATGGCGCCTGATAACCACCAGGCCTCCCATAAAACTTACAGTATACTGTTTTAAGCATACCTCGGGTGACGATGACGAAGACGTAGAAGGTTTAGCAAGGTACTCAGAATGTAAATTACTTTGTGTACTGAAGCTACCACAAAGTAAACAACCCTAAGGAGAAAAATGGAGATATTAGGGAGGTATGAAGCAGCAGCAGCGGAGGCGGAATGTGAAGACACGAGATGGCGAGGCTGGAGGCAAATTACACAACACAAGCTATTATTGTCGTCGGGTCTGAAGGCTTTAATCCACCTCCTCCTTACATGTATATTTCTTCATATGGCACGGCGATATTTAATTTAATTCACGCAAAATATGTTATTGTTAACACCTTCAACCGAGGCCGAGGATGAGATGGAGGGAGGGAGTGGAGAGGTGTATGAGAGAGGGGGTTTGAGCTGGGAGCAGGGAAGTGAAATGGCATTAGACAGGGCGACATGGAGGCGATTTGTTTGTGCACTCCTCACTGGATAGAGACGTCTGGCGATAGAGAGATAGACCTTTAACCTGAGGCCATCATTTCAGTGTATTCTTGCTGCTGCCACACAGTTTTATTCACACTAAAAACACCCAGTTAGTGAAGGTGTTAGTGAAAGCTGCATATAACCCATCCATATTGGAAACCTTATGAGCTCAGTAAATTCGTCTTGAGACAGCACGATGTAAACACAGGAGACATGCTCCTAGTGAAGGGGTGAAGAAGAAAAAGGGGAGGGGGATACATACAAAATCTCTCCATCTCCAAGAGTCTCTACGAACCTGAATAAGATTATCTGAGGAAGCACCAGTGGAGGCGGAAGATGCAGAGGCGAGATGGCGAGGGAGGAGTCAAATTAGGGAACACAGGCAGACACAACCATCAGGGACCGTATTCTGGCTGGCTTAGGTGGCTTTGCAGCACCTCTTCCTCAGCTCATAATTTTGTACAGAACACCAAAACCCACTTGTGTACAATGACGTCGTTCTTAGTCTCGTCTCGCTACAACCAGACGATTGTATTCACCTTTACTGAAACCTCTCGTAGGGATGGGTTTCAAAAGGGTGGTCATTAATTCCTTTACAACAAGCACAACTTTCTTATGATATTCCTACCGCCAACAGACGATTTTATCAGTCTAATGAGAAACTTTTCTTGCTGCTGTTTTGTTGCTGAGTTACTTCGGTTTGTCTGGCCAAGCAGACCCACCAACCACAGGTAAACGACCGCCCTTGGCGGGTCACCCTATGCAGTTTTCTGACACTATCCTGCGGCAAACAGCGCCTCGGGCAAAAGTGTGGAGGTTTGATTCCCGGATGGACGCCGCATTTGCATCTCCACTCAGTTGACAATGTCATTATAGCAGGCTCCATATCACCCCGTGATCTGGTTATATGGTTACAACCCAGCGCTGTAAACGGTTTCCAGCCTGACAGGAAAATCATTAGGATTGTCACTAAGTGTAGAGCCATCGGAAGTGGAGAGAAGAGTAACAAAAAGGTGACAGGCGGGATGGGAGAAATGAGAAAAGAGGAAAGCAGAAACAGAAAAAGAATAATAAAGGTGAGGAAAGAAGTAGGCAACACTACATTAAGTGAGTGGATGATATTCGCCACCATGTACCACGACCAGTTCTGGTAGTAATGGGGTTAATAGGTTCTTCTGTGATTTTTATATCTTTTAATTATCGACACAAATGGCACTGATAAAATGCACGTTGATATAATTATTATGCAGTGTGTGTGTGTGTGTGTGTGTGTGTGTGTGTGTGTGTGTGTGTGTGTGTGTGTGTGTGTGTGTGTGTGTGTGTGTGTGTATTAGCGTGCTTGAATGAAATGCTTTACGTTCCACAAGAATACACTCTTCCCACACACATCTAGTACATTCCCTCTCGATATTAAGATTTTATCACAAACCACTACCTTCCTCACAGAAATACAATCTTACCTCATTAATTTTACCCTTTTTCACAGGTCTCTTCCCTCACATAATTTTAATACTCTCAAGGAAAGCTATTGTCTTCTCTCCTTTGACCATTATTTCCTCTCACAAAACAAATATTCCCTTAACAAGAAAACAACTTTCCTCACTTGTTTCAAAACTTAACTCAGTAAACTACTCTCTCACGTTTATCTTCTCTTCCATTACAGAGATTATCGTCCATTTCTCTATTTTTCAACCTTTACATGCCCAAGACAGCTCTAGGGACTATTCCAGCTAACGTCACACGATTTTATTCAGCTGGGAGTGAGCCATAGTAGACAGTGTGTAAATACTGTCGCCATTAACCCACTCATGGTTGGCGCAGCTCTAGCGTTGTATTCCAGCAAAGCCTCACGCTCTAGTTCAGCCGAGAGAAAGCCATATGAGATACTCGACTGGCAAATATATACCATACTGACTTACTTAGCAACATAATGAAGTTGTCGACACTGCTGCTTAATACATGCTTTGCTAAAAAAAAAAAAATGCTGAGATCACTGGAACACAGACATGAAAACAGAGAGAGAGAGAGAGAGAGAGAGAGAGAGAGACAGACAGACAGACAGACAGACTTGCAAGCAGTGTAATACAGGGTGTAGTCAAAGTCAGGGGGAATATAATATAGAGCGAGGCTACAGAGATGAAGACCTGTTGGTACTAAAAGATAAATGGACGAGTGAGCCTGTAATAATAATAATAATAATAATAATAATAATAATAACAACAACAACGACGATGACGATGGCATAGGAATTAAGAAAAAAGGAAAAGGAAAGATAAAAGGTACACTCCTCCCCACACCACCTCTCTCTCTCTCTCTCTCTCTCTCTCTCTCTCTCTGCATAATTCATGAATCAAGTTACGAGATCTTCAAAATGCAAATAGCTAATAAACATTTAAGAAAATTGGGTGTTTATGTTGGTATACTTTTTTGCTTGTCTACTGCAAGCCTAGATTAAGCATTTTACACACACACACACACACACACACACACACACACACACACACACACACACACACACACACACGAGCAATAGTAAGAGGTCTTGAAAATTCCACAATCATAATCAGAAGTGAATAATGACGCCTGCTTCCGTAAACACAGCTCCTTGAAGGAATACGAGAGCGTAGAGAGCAGACAGCAGTGAAAGAAACCTACTAGCAGAAAGCAGCGCGGAGAGCAGTGGGAAAAAACTATAGAGCAGAGAGCAGACAGCATTGGGAAGAAACCAGACAGCAGGGAACAGAGAGCAAACAACATTGGGAAGAAACTAGACAGCAGGGAACAGAAAGCAGACAGCAGTGGGAAGAAACCAGAGACAAGGGAACAGAGCAGACAGCAGTGGGAAGAAACCAGAGAGCAGGGAACAGAAATCAGACAGCAGTGGGAGGAAACCAGAGAGCAGACAGCAGTGGGACGAGAGCAGGGGAGAGAACAGACAGTAGAGAGCAAATGTCATACAGCCTGGGGGGGAAGAACTGTATTAACCAAGAGAAGGTCAAATATTTATGGAACACAAGCGAGAAATCTGCAGAATATTACAGTGTGACAAACATGGTGGAGTTTATTGCATTAGGTGATGACTTAGTGTATGTTGTGTTGGTGTTGCGAGTTTGCGTGCGGGAAGTTTGCGTGAGGAGGAGAGATTCAAGCACTTATATATACAGACCAAGCACGCACGCACACATACACCGACACCCACACCCCCCCATCCCTCCACACACACTTTTATGTACACTATTCTAGCTGCTTCCAAACGATTTATTTTGTAAAGGGTCTCGTGCTACAGGGGCTAATAAATATAAGGAAGCTACCTCGCTAGGACACAGAAGCTGCAATTTCGTTTAAGATATTTCGTAATCTCTCCTCCTTAGAGATGTATTTGGTGTAATTCACCTTTATCATCCTCTCGTATGCCACACACACCAGTTATGTCCACAAAGATAATTGTCAATATTTAACAGCACATGGAAGGATAAAGTGGAGAGATATATGAGAGAGAGAGAGGTGTGTGAGTTGGAGAGAGGTTGGCAAAATGGCAGACTTGGAGGCGATTTATTTGTGGTCAACGCTTATGGGATTAAGGCGTCTGGCAGTACAACAGAACAGAACAGAATTTATCCTTAAGCCTCAGGGGAGAACATAACAAATTAATTCTGGGTTGAGTCAGTGGGAAACAGTCCTAGGTACGAGGATTAAAAGAAACTACCTATCTATCTATTGCCAGAGACATTTCTTCCGTAAGGGGTGGCTACAAACTTATCGCCTCCGCGTCGCCCTGTCCCCAGCCATTTCACTGGCCTCCCCAAGCTGACACCCCCTTCTCATATACATCTCCACTCCAGCCCTCTATCTCATCCTCGGCCTCCCCTTCCCTCTTCCCCTTCCACCTCACTCACATGTGCTCTCCTCGTCAGTCTCTCACTCTCCATCCTCTCCACATGGCCAAACCACCTCAGAGTATTTCTAACGCTTTCTATCACATCCACACCCACACCACAACGCTCCTTCGCTTCTCCATTTGTCAGTCTGTCTCTCCATCTAACTCCACATGCTCCTATCAAATAACTCATTAAAAGAAAAAAAAAAAAAACTATCTTGCTTTGATTACAATGCCTCTAACACCAACAAATTTATATCTTTGGCAAACCTCCAGGTGTTTGGGTCAAGGTGTTACACGCAACATAAATCGCTGAGGAGGAGATGCTACGAGGTGTCTTATGCCCACTGAAGCTCTGTGTTGGTCGTAAGCCCATATATAGTCTCGCCTGGGGGTTCACCCGTGTACAATCACCCAAAGAAATGTTGACCCCAGTGAAGGGTGAAGGGAGCCATAGTGGTATCATTTTCTGCCTATGGGTGCGAGTGTATGTAAGGCAGGCGGGTGGGTCGTGGCAGGAGAGTAACGGCTGTATTTAAAGTGACTTTGAAGATTCCACAACACCTCTTTTTCCGCGATTTATTCTGCATGGCATACGTCTATATCCTTTTGTACGATAATGATGCATATTTGATCGATATGAAAACAAAATCAATTAAAACTAAGAAAATTTTATGATGTAATGTGCTAAATGAATCTGTTAGAACTCCATATTATAAATACAGTTAATTATAGAAAACATGAGATAGATAGATAGATTAATAGATAGACAGACAGCACCAGGCAAGCCTGGGAATGGGAAATGATCTTGCAAGTGTAACTGAGGAAATGTTGACAATACACTGGAAGCAGCCCCAGCCTCCAGAATTAGTGACCCAGATAACAGTACTGATTTATCAGTTTTTCCCACCCTTCTCACCAATGATTTATTTATACCACCGAATTCCTATATGAAAGTTACCATAAAGATCAAATTACGGAATAGTACTGTTCTTGTCTTAGAAGAATTATGTAAACTAAAGGGATTGTCAGTAGAAAACGCATTATGTCAGATGAACGACGAAGGGCTAACTCAGATATTCATAATTAATCACATGAATGAGGAAGTTCAGTTGAAAAAGGGGACTTGCATAGTTAATATTGAAAAATGTCCCGCCCCTGTGAAGGAAATAGTTATAGCTGGAGTGACAAGTGAGATAAAATTTATGGATAGAGAAAGCATAAAAGAGAATTTAATTCACTCAGGTGAATTTGATGAAGAAAATGATTTGTTAACCCTGCTGGAAACACACAGGGACACCGTAGCATTACCCGGAGAACAATTAGGGTGTACTAGCCTGATTAATCACATTATTAATGTGCACCCAGAAACACCACCAATCTTCGTACCAGCTTACCGCATCCCACACTGCCAACGTACACTTGCAAATCAGTATGTCCATGAAATGTTAAAACTTGGAATTATTGAGCCTTCAGTCTCCCCGTGGAATGCCCCATTATTCTTCGTGCCCAAACGAAATGGAGAAATGCGTGAGGTAGTAGATTGCCGTAAACTAAACAAACACACAATCCCAGACCGATTTCCCATGCCATTGCTAAGTGACGTTCTACAGAATATTGGACCCGAGAATAATATATTCTCAACAATCGATCTACTAAATGGCTATTATCAAAAACCGGTTGCAGAGGAGTCACGTAAATACACTGCCTTTTCCACAAACAGAGGCCACTACCAATATACAAGGATGCTGATGGGACTGAGGACAGCCCCAGGCACATTCCAGCGTCTTATGAATTACGTATTGTCCGGAATTTTAGGACAAGGAATATTTGTTTATCTTGACGATATTATAATCGCAACGAAGAATATTACGGATCATCTCAAGAAATTAGACTTATTCTTACAAAAGCTTGGTGATGCTGGTTTAAAAATTAAGCTTTCTAAATGCAAATTTTGCTTTAAGGGAATAAATTTCTTAGGCCACAAATTAAGTTCTAATGGTATTCACACCACTGATGACAAAATACAGGCAGTGAGAGATTTTCCTGAACCCACTACGAATGACGAAATTAGACAATTTTTAGGTCTAGCTGGGTACTATAGGTCATTCGTACCACAATTCTCTCATATAGCCTTTCCTCTATTCCAGCTACTCAAAAAAGATGCTATATTCCAATGGGAAGAAGAACAAAAAAGGGCATTTAACAATCTACAAATTAGACTAACAAATGCACCTTGTTTAGCATATCCGGATTACACAAAATCATTTCTTATTTGTACAGACGTATCAGTTAAAGGATTAGGGGCTGTACTGATCCAGGAAGATAAAAGAGGACAGAATCAACCAATTGCATTTGCCAGCAGACAAACAAAAGGTGCAGAGAAAAATATTGCACTACAGACTTAGAGGCACTTGCAGTGGTTTTTGCATTGTAAAAGTTTCGAGATTTGGTATATGGTTACGAAATACACTTATTCACCGACCATAAACCACTGGTGAGTATGTTTAAAGAAAAACTCCTTTCTGGGAGGAGAGCAAGATGGAAATGTACAGTTGAAAACTACAGTGTACAAATTCATTATATACAAGGTAAAATGAACATAGTAGCTGACGCATTATCTAGGAACCCGAAAACAATTCAGGTCGCGGCATTAGATCTCAAAGGAAATATCCCAAACCACGATGATATCGCAAAGGCACAAAGACTTGACCCAATATGGTCTAAAGTTATATACAAGTTAGAAAGTGGAGATGACATACAATTACCCAAACTGCATGTACCACTCGAACAATTCACAATGGTCAATAATACATTATACAAGATTAACTCTAAACAACCAAAACGCCAAAGAAATACTAACCAGTTGGTAGTACCTAATGACATGATACCCCAAAGTATTACGAACGATACACGATAGCCCACATGCAGGACATCCTGGAAAAGATAAGATATTCAAATAAGCCCAGCTGTTATATTACTGGCCTTCATTACGAAAAGATATAAACAATCATATAGACAGATGCGAATCATGTGCAAAACACAAAGGATACCCAGTCACACCTGCACCGATGGGTAATTACCCTGTACCACATCAACCATGGGACGTTGTCACTGTTGATTTACTCAAGATGCCATTATCATACAATAATAACCTATACTTATTCGTAGCAACGGATCATTTTTCCCGTTATGTCATTTTAGCTCCAATTAAAGATAAAACAGCAGAGACAGTAGCAAAGGTAATAACAGATAATGTAATATGTCGCTTACTACCCCAAAGGTACTAATAAGTGATAATGGAGGAGAATTTAATTCTGAAATCTTACAAGAAATAAGTAAACAATACAATAACAAAAAGGTTAACGTTTTAGCCTATCACCCAGCATCTAATGGGTTAGTAGAGAGACAAAATAAAAAAGTATTAGATGTGCTACGACACATTCTCAGTGAAAATTATGCAAGCTGGGATGATTGGATTCCCAGAGTAGAAGCCTCAATTAATGGATTTATAAATAAATCCATAGGTGACACACCACATTTCATTATATATGGGACAGATAAAAAACTACCATATGAGCTCCTAGAAGGTGACAGTCTGCCCATATACAATTACGATGATTACTCTAAACTCCGTTTACGTGAATTCCAGGACATACACAAAAGAGTTGTTACGGAACAGAGAAAGATAATGTACACTTTAAGTGAGAATACTAAAAATCACTACTGTCCCGTAAAGTTCCAGGTTCAAAACAAAAGAGTTAAGTAAAATTACAAGTTAAGTTTAATGCTCAAACTAACAACAAAACATTCAGGACTCATAAGGATAATGTAATGGCAAAAAACAGGTTAAATATATGGTTAACTGCAATAGCCTCTATTAACACAAAATTAGCATGAGTAAATTTATCTAAGTCAGCCCTGATAAAATGAAAATACACTGGGTAATGCTCAGTTAATGCAAGATAAATAATTACATATACAAACTATTATTACCACTGGCTGACAAAATGAATTACAAAAACTTTACTAGGCCTACAAATCAACACCTTATGCTATACAGTACAAGAACAAAATGCAATAACACTTATACTCAAATCACACAGCTGCTAGATGGTTGGAGACTTCCTGAGAAACTCACAATAATAATAACTGTACAGGGGAGGACAGAGATGTGAACAAAATGAGGAGCAGATCTAAGTGGCCATGATGCAGAGACTGAGCTCATTATATAGGGGCCAGCAGAGCTTGATACAACTTGTAAGAAGGACGCGCAAATGAAGCCATGGGGACAAAGAGCTGAAAATCCCGCACTGAACAACAGAAAGGACGACTTACTCTACTATAACGGTAGAAGGGGGGAACTGAGGCAGAACACGCTCGTGATCAAACATGCAGCATACTGTGCGTTAAAATTACACAAAGGATGATGAAATCATAGGCTATGTAACACCTCCCCACAAAGAAAAAGAAATTTACAAAGGAAATTTCTTATTACTCTAAACCAATCTGTATATGGCATTACAGAACATGCAAAAGTCTTTCCTAGTGTTACAAAACATGAGATCTCCCTAGCACGTTCAGTCATAGGTACTTGCCAGTATCCTTTTAACAAATCAAACTTACTTATGTACCTAGCCTTTCCGATCTTGTCTATGCAATCTTCCACACGAGGGAGAGGGTAAGTGTCTGTTTTGGTTATCTGATTAACACGTCTGTAGTCGATGCAAAGCCGCTGTGACCCACCTGGCTTAGGGACTAGAGTGACAGGAGAACTCCACTCGCTCTGACAGGGCTCAATCATCTTGTGGTCCAACAGGTAGCCAAGCTCCTTCTGGATGAGAGGAACTTTCACTGGGTTCACACGGTAAGGAGGCAGTTTAATTGGCTTTGCGTCTCCAACATTGACATCATGCATCAACACAGTGGTTCTTCCTGGAGTGGCACGGAACACTTGCGGGTACTCCTGCAGTAATGCCGAAAACTCCTGCCTTTCCTCGGAAGGTAGATGAGAAAGCTTAGTCTGGAGATCATTCATGATATCAGGATTCTTCCCCAAACTATCACTCAGGCTCATACTGCATGGGAGGGCTTCACTTGCAGACTCGGATGGAACAGCTACAGTGCAGACTGGATTATTTTCGTCCCGCCTGTGATATAACTTTAGCATGTTGATGTGACATAGTTGCTTGTTCTTTCTACGATCTGGTGTGGCGATGACATAGTTGACATCACTGAGTTTCTTCTCCACGAAATAAGGACCACTAAACTTGGCTTGAAGAGGTTGCCCATGAACTGGTAGCAGAATCAAAACCTGATCTCCTGGCTGAAAGTGGCGTAACCTGGACTTCTTATCATACCAAGTCTTCATCTTCTCCTGAGCAGCTCCTAAATTCTCTCTCGCCAGTTGTAAAGCAGTGGACAGCCGTTCTTTGAACTTCATCACATACTCCAGCAGGTTGACGTCATCTTCCTCCGACAGCCAGCATTCCTTGAGTAGCTTAAGGGGTCCTCTTACTTCATGGCCAAACAGTAGTTCAAAAGGTGAGAAGCCCAGTGATTCATTTGGAGATTCTCTTGCGGCAAACACAACGAATGGAAGACCTTTATCCCAGTCTTTCTGATGTTCCAAACAGTATTTCTTGAGCATCGATTTGAGTGTTTGATGATATCTCTCCAACGCTTCTTGGGTCTGGGGATGGTAAGCTGAAGACGTGATCTGGGTGATGCCCAACTCTTTCAGAGACTGCTTGAAAACATTCGACATGAAATTACTTCCCCGGTCTGACTGTACCTCCTTGGGCAGACCAAACTTTGTGAAGAACCCTAGCATTTCCTTAACCACGTTCTTTGCTGAGATATTTCTAAGTGGAATGGCTTCAGGATAACGAGTAGCCATATCAATCAGGGTCAACACAAGAAAATCCTGAAGAAGTCTTAGGAAGAGGGCCCACAATATCCACCAACACATGGGTGAAAGGCGCCTCAAAAGGAGGAATGGGAACTAGAGGTGCAACCTTTTCGGTCTGATTACACTTCCCCACAACTTGACAGGTGTGACAAGACTTACAATACCAGGAAACATCCCTGAAGATACCTGGCCAGTAGAAGTGTTTCAAAATGCGTGCCACAGTCTTCCTCACTCCAAGGTGTCCTGCCAAACTGGAATCATGTGCCACTCTAATGATATCCTGCCTACAAACACGAGGGATGACAACTTGATGTACAACCTCCCATTCACAGTCGGCTGATGCTGTTGGGGGTCTCCACTTCCTCATAAGTACTCCTGACTTTACATAATAACAAGTAGAAGCACCGGCTGATTCTTCCTCACTGCAAGCAGAGTTAGCTAGACCTTTCAACTCAGGGTCAGCAACCTGCAACTCAACCAACTCTTGACGAGACAAATTATCAACACTACGGGGTACTGCCTCATCTGGTGAGTGGTCCAAATTAGCAAGAAAAGTGTCAGCTAGGATAACATCATCATCATCATTATCCTCTAAATCACCAGTAACTTTAGACTTAGCCCTAGTGACAGCACATGCAGGGAACACATCAGGGACATCGCAATCCCGGGTCGCAGCCACTGGCTCACTAGACAACTGAGGAGCTGGATACACTTGACTTCCACCAATATCATTTCCAAGTAAGAAAGTTACACCTGACATTGGGAGTGTCTCAACCAACCCAACCATAACGGAACCATTAACAAAACCAGACTCTAAATTCACTCTGCACAGAGGGACAGAGAAGTAGTTATTCCCTACGCCTTGTAAGATTACAGTTTCATCAGAGGAATTAACATTAGAGCCTAGAACACTGGTCAGCATAAGGGATTGGCAAGCACCTGTATCACGATATATTTTAACTGATTTCCTGTCATTACTGTCCAGAGGACTGACAAAACCATCAGACAGGAAATTAGCACATGAACTCTTGAGAGTGTCACCCACGTTACTGCTCAAAAGAGGAGCTCCATCATGAGAATTTAAGTTACCCCTCAAAGCAGGTTCAGTTAACTCAGTTAAAGAATTCTGGGAACTCTCAAGAGTGGACACTAGATCAATTGACTGAATATTTAAAGACCCCTTTTTGTTCACATCACGCTGTCTCCTGAAACATTTCTCCGTAGTATGACCAAGCTTACTACAATAAGTACATTTACTTTTCTGAAATCTAGAGGTGAAGCTGGTATTTACTTCCTGAGAAACATCATCTTTATTCTCTTTCCTGTTACCTGTACTCTGAGTAGAGGCAACGTACTTACTCTCAGCTTTCCTTTTTCCTCTAGAATATCTCTTTTGAGTGAGAACATATTCATCAGCTAAAACTGCAGCATCAGACAAATTATCTATTCTTCTCTCATCAAGATATAGGCTTACATCTTTATAAATACACCTCTTGAGGTCCTCCAGCAAAATCATCTGCTTAAATTTACCAAAATCAGAATCCACATTCTTAGAATTTAACCACTGTTTTAACAGATCTTCTTTGATTTTTGCATACTCAACATGGGATTGCTCATCTTGCTTATAAGTTGTCCTAAATTTTACTCTATAGGCTTCAGGAACAAGCTCATAGGCCTTAAGAATCAAGCTCTTAACTACATCATAATTATCAGATTGATCCTGAGGCAAAGATGCATAAGTTACTTGAGCTTTACCGGTGAGAACAGTTTGAAGGAGTACTGGCCAATACTTTTTGAGCCAATTAAAACCTGTAGCTACCCTCTCAAACAACTGAAAATACTTTGTTAAATCAGATTCATTAAAAGGAGGGACAAGTTTAACATTTTTAGCCACATCAAAATCATCAGAGCTAGATGATCCAGTTCCACCTTGTTTCATGCGATACTCATGGTCTGCCTGAATCCTAGCAATTTCAACTTGTGCCTCAGCCTCCCTAGCACGGGCCTCCTGCAGGGCTAGCTGTAACTTAGCTAATTCAATCTGAGTTTGCTCATTTGGAGGAGTTACATTAAACAAGCTTTCATTAATCATGTCAACAATCTGATCTTTAGAATGATGAGAGCGAACAACAATTCCCAATTGTTGAGCAACAAGCTTAAGTTCATTCTTTGTTCTGTTTTCTACATCACACACTGTTTGCACATTTGACAAAAAATCCTTGGCTTCATCAAGCGTAGTAATAGTAGACATCATGAATAAGTAACAGTCACAAAATATCGAGCAATATCCTTATGATAATATCCTGAATATCCTGATAAGAGGTCGCCAAATTTATGTTACGGAACAGAGAAAGATAATGTACACTTTAAGTGAGACTACTAAAAATCACTACTGTCCCGTAAAGTTCCAGGTTCAAAACAAAAGAGTTAAGTAAAATTACAAGTTAAGTTTAATGCTCAAACTAACAACAAAACATTCAGGACTCATAAGGATAATGTAATGGCAAAAAACAGGTTAAATATATGGTTAACTGCAATAGCCTCTATTAACACGAAATTAGCATGAGTAAATTTATCTAAGTCAGCCCTGATAAAATGAAAATACACTGGGTAATGCTCAGTTAATGCAAGATAAATAATTACATATACAAACTATTATTACCACTGGCTGACAAAATGAATTACAAAAACTTTACTAGGCCTACAAATCAACACCTTATGCTATACAGTACAAGAACAAAATGCAATAACACTTATACTCAAATCACACAGCTGCTAGATGGTTGGAGACTTCCTGAGAAACTCACAATAATAATAACTGTACAGGGGAGGACAGAGATGTGAACAAAATGAGGAGCAGATCTAAGTGGCCATGATGCAGAGACTGAGCTCATTATATAGGGGCCAGCAGAGCTTGATACAACTTGTAAGAAGGACGCGCAAATGAAGCCATGGGGACAAAGAGCTGAAAATCCCGCACTGAACAACAGAAAGGACGACTTACTCTACTATAACGGTAGAAGGGGGGAACTGAGGCAGAACACGCTCGTGATCAAACATGCAGCATACTGTGCGTTAAAATTACACAAAGGATGATGAAATCATAGGCTATGTAACAGAGTCAAAAAACAATTAACGATGTCCAAGGAAGAAATGACGGAGGCATTTAACAGGAAGGCAAGAGATTCACCTATCAGCTTAGGAGACATTGTTTATGGTATCATTCATACGAGAGACAATAAATTATCTCCAAAATTTGAGGGCCCATACAGAGTAATTAACATAAAAGCAAACAAAGTTTTAATTAAGTCACTATCAACTGGCGAAGAGAAACAAGTTCATATTGACCATTTAAAACGAGTTTCAAGGGAATTATCCAATAATTATTCAGCATCGGATACAACCGAACAGGCGAACGTACCTCAGGAAACCAAGCCAGAAAACAACAATGATTACAAAAAGAAATTAAGGTCATATACCAAACAATCAAACATAGGTGCAACTGTTCCAATAAAATCTACAGTACATCATTTACGAGAATTAAATATCGATTTAAACTCCTATAAATGAAATAACAATCAACTGTAACGCACATCATCACTATCATCGACCACAGCATGACCATATTAGGAAATTCATAGATTTTTTTTTTCGGTAGGTAGCGATGAAGGGACTTATGCTATGGATTCTCCTCTACATAGCAAGAGGATATGCGTACGTAGACCCCCAACACATACTACGACAAGGATGCCTCATAGCTCCAACGGCCACGACTACAATCGTTAAGGACATCATGACTACTGAAATAAGTCTAGATTACTTGTATGAATTACCTTCTTATCTAGAAAATCTTGCGAAACCTATGCGAACCCTGGACTTCATGATAGGAAGCTATATTTCACAAGCACATAACACAAAGGAACTGAATGAAATAGTGAAGTTAGCGAAATGGAAACTAGAACAGGCAAAGTCAACTATGCTCATCATGATCCAAGATCTGCCATCTTATGGAACGGAGGTATTGAGCGACAGGAACAACATCACACGTACTCGCCAAAAGCGCGGTTTGTTCGACCTGGGTGGCGCAGTTCTTGGGAACATCTTTGGATTGGCTACAGAGGATGACCTTAAAGAAATAAACAACAAATTTAATAAGATAGCTCAGGTACTAACATACCAAGATAAATTCATCACAGGACATAACTCAGCAATGAAGACAATTGTGAAAAATCTGAAAAAGGCAGAAAACATAGCTCTCGAAAGTGTAGATAAAATAAATGAAATGTGGTGTGTGGAAGGAAGAGAAGACGGAGGGGGGTGCAAGGAACAGCGTGGTGGACTGAAGAGGTGAAACAGGCTGTGGCACAAAAGAAGAAAGCATACAATGAATGGATGAGAAACAGGGGCGTGGAAGAAGTTGAGAGGCGGAAGAGAGAGTTATATGTAGAAAGAAAGAGAGAGGTGAAAAGATTAGTAAGAGAGAGTAAGAAGAGAGTGGATGAGGAATTTGGAAGGAATTTGAGTGTAAAGTGGAGAGACTGTAAGAAAATGTTCTGGAATGAGGTGAAAAGAGTAAGACAGGGTGGAAGTGAAGTTAGCAGGGGAGTGAAAGATAAAAATGGTAGATTACTAGTGGAGAAGGGAGAAAAAGTGAGCAGATGGAGAGAACACTTTAAGGAATTGTTGAATATATAGGATGGAAGTAATGCGAGTATAAGTGGCTGGGGAATGGCTGGGAGAAGGAGGGAGGTGAGAAGACTTGAAGAAATCAGTAGGATAGACGTTGTGGAAGCAATGAAGAAAGTTAAATCGGGGAAAGCCCCAGGAATTGATGGAGTGTGTGGTGAAATGCTGAAGCATGGGGGAGAGATAGTAGTAGAATGGATGTGGAAGATGTGCAGATTGGCCTGGGAGGAAGGTAGAGTCCCGGAGGATTGAAAGTCAGGTATAATTATTCCCTTGTACCCCCTGGGGGTAGGGGGGTTTTCAAGAATACTCCCCCAGTATCCCTGCTTGTCGTAAAAGGCGACTAAAAGGGTTGGCGGAGGGTTAGTGCCCCTCCCCGGAAAACAATTAACTAAAAAAACAAACAAGAAGCCTCGGACAAGGACTGACCAAACGATGACGACCCAGGACCGGACAAAGGACTTGGTAATGAGTACATGGAATGTAAGAGGAGCGAATGACGAGCTGAAAGAGAGAGAGATTGTCCAGGTGCTTGAGGGTACGAAAGTGGATGTATGTGGAATAACTGAAACAAAATGGAGAGGAGAAAGTGTGAGAGAATGGGAGTATGGATGAGGTATATGTGCAGGAGTAGGTGAGAATGAGAGGGCAAAGGAAGGAGTATGTATAGTTGTGAGTAAAAGATGGAAGAGGAGCATAAGACAGTATGGATCAGTTGGGTCAAGGATTGTGTGGGTAAAGTTGAAAGTTGGAATACAAATGTGGGCGATTGTGTGTGTGTATGCGCCAACGCAAGATCGTGCTAGAAGAGTGAGAGAAGAGTTCTGAACAAATGTGGAAGTGTGCATGGAAAAGTTTGGAAGGAATGAGAGAGTGTTTTTGATTGGTGATATGAATGGTAAAGTTGGAAATGTGAAGGTGGATGGAATAGTTGGTGAGTGGGGTGTGCCTGCTGAGATAGATGAGAATGGGAGTGCGTTAGTGGACATTTGTGCTGGGAGGGGGTTGGTGATAGCCAGTACCCTCTTCAGGCATAAAATGATCCACAGGTATACATGGCGAGTGATGAGAAGGGTGGGTGGTGAACTGAATGAAAGGAAGGCAATGATTGAGTATGTGTGTGTGGATGAAAGGATGCGAAGATGTGTAAAGGATGCAAGAGTGTATAGAGGTTGGGGGAGTGGACTTTCTGACCACTACTTGGTGGTGGCCAGAATTAGAATGCAAGTAAGATAGAGGAATAGAAGAAGGGAAAGATGAGAGGAAGGAGTAGTTGCAAGGAGAGTGGAAAGGTTACAAGAGGATGAGAAAAAGGCAGAGTTTAAGAGAGAAGTGGAGGAACGATTGGGCAAATATGAATTGGAGCAGATGGGAGACATGGAAGGTGTGTGTAAGATATTTACAGAAGAAATATGTGCAGCATGTGATGTGGTGTGTGGAAGGAAGAGAAGACGGAGGGGGGTGCAAGGAACAGCGTGGTGGACTGAAGAGGTGAAACAGGCTGTGGCACAAAAGAAGAAAGCATACAATGAATGGATGAGAAATAGGGGCGTGGAAGAAGTTGAGAGGCGGAAGAGAGAGTTATATGTGGAAAGAAAGAGAGAGGTGAAAAGATTAGTAAGAGAGAGTAAGAAGAGAGTGGATGAGGAATTTGGAAGGAATTTGAGTGTAAAGTGGAGGGACTGTAAGAAAATGTTCTGGAGAGAAGTGAAAAGAGTAAGACAGGGTGGAAATGAAGTTAGCAGGGGAGTGAAAGATAAAAATGGTAGATTACTAGTGGAGAAGGGAGAAAAAGTGAGCAGATGGAGAGAACACTTTAAGAAATTGTTGAACGTAGAGGATGGAAGTAATGCGAGTATAAGTGGCTGGGGAATGGCTGGGAGAAGGAGGGAGGTGAGAAGACTGGAAGAAATCAGTAGGATAGAAGTTGTGGAAGCAATTAAGAAAGTTAAATCGGGGAAAGCCCCAAGAATTGATGGAGTGTGTGGTGAAATGCTGAAGCATGGGGGAGAGATAGTAGTAGAATGGATGTGGAAGATGTGCAGATTGGCCTGGGAGGAAGGTAGAGTCCCGGAGGATTGGAAGTCAGGTATAATTATTCCTTTGTACAAAGGAAAAGGGGAAAAAGAAGTGTGTGGTAATCATAGGGGAATTTGTCTTCTTAGTATAATAGGAAAAGTGTATGGTAGAATACTTATAGACAGAGTTAGAGAAAGAACAGAGAAATTAGTTGGAGAAGAACAGGGAGGCTTTAGGAAGGGAAGAGGTTGTGTAGATCAGATATTCATTCTTAGACCTTTAGTGGAAAAGTTTCTAGAGAAGGGAAAGAAGTTGTATGCGGCTTTCATGGATTTGGAGAAAGCAAATGACAGGGTGGATAGACAAGGATTGTGGAAAGTGTTAAGAATATATGGAGTAGATGGGAAGTTGTTGAATGCTGTGAAGAGTATGTACGATGGTGCGAAGGCTGCAGTGCGTGTGGATGGTGAACTAAGTGAATTTTTCTCTTTGAAAGTTGGTTTGAAACAGGGATGTGTCATGTCTTCGTGGTTGTTCAATCTGTACATGGATAGGGTAATAAAAGAGGTACAAGGTAGGGTAGTGGATGTTGGAGTGGCCCTGGTGAGAGAGGACAGTGTTTGGAAACTCCCTGTACTGTTGTTTGCAGATGATACTGTGTTGTTGAGTGAAGACGAAGGGGAGCTGCAAGGCTTGGTGGATGAGTTAGAGAGTGTGTGTAAGAAACGGAATCTAAAGGTGAATGTAGGGAAGAGTAAAGTGATGGTCTTTGAGAGAGGTGAAGTCAGTGAATGTCCAGTGAGGTTGGATGGTGAGGAATTGGAAAATGTGAGTACGTTTAAGTACTTGGGTAGTGTGATGAGTAAGGATGGAGGTTTGGAGGGTGAAGTGCTTGAAAGGGTACAGCAGGGAAGAAAGGTTGCTGGTTCTTTGAAAGCAGTGATAAGAAACAGGGAAGTGAGCATGGAAGTGAAAAAGTTATTACATGACAGTATTGTGATACCAACTCTAACGTACGGAAGTGAAGCTTGGACATTGTTGGAAGGACACAAGTCAAGAGTGAGAGCAGTGGAAATAAGTTATTTAAGAGGAGCCTGTGGAGTCACATGGAGAGACAGGCTGACGAATGAGGATATAAAGGAGCGTTGTGGTGTGGATGTGGATGTGATAGGAAGCGTTATGAGGAACACACTGAGGTGGTTTGGCCATGTGGAGAGGATGGAGGGTGAAAGACTGACGAAGAGAGTGTATGTGAGTGAGGTGGAGGGGGGAAGAGGGAGGGGGAGGCCGAGGATGAGATGGAGGGATGGAGTGGAGAGGTATATGAGAGAGGGGGGTGTGAGTTGGGAGCAGGGCAGTGAAATGGCGGGGGACAGGGCGACTTGGAGGCGATTTGTTTGTGGCCACCCCAAACGGGATTGAGGCGTCTGGCAATAAATAGATAGATAGACAAAGGAAAAGGGGAAAAAGAAGTGTGTGGTAATCATAGGGGCATTTGTCTTCTTAGTATAATAGGAAAAGTGTATGGTAGGATACTTATTGACAGAGTTAGAGAAAGAACAGAGAAATTAGTTGGAGAAGAACAGGGAGGCTTTAGGAAGGGAAGAGGTTGTGTAGATCAGATATTCATTCTTAGATCTTTAGTGGAAAAGTTTCTAGAGAAGGGAAAGAAGTTGTATGCGGCTTTCATGGATTTGGAGAAAGCATATGACAGGGTGGATAGACAAGGATTGTGGAAAGTGTTAAGAATATATGGAGTAGATGGGAAGTTGTTGAATGCTGTGAAGAGTATGTACGATGGTGCGAAGGCTGCAGTACGTGTGGATGGTGAACTAAGTGAATTTTTCTCTTTGAAAGTTGGTTTGAAACAGGGATGTGTCATGTCTCCATGGTTGTTCAATCTGTACATGGATGGGGTAATAAAAGAGATACAAGGTAGGGTAGTGGATGTTGGAGTGGCCCTGGTGAGAGAGGATAGTGTTTGGAAACTCCCTGTACTGTTGTTTGCAGATGATACTGTGTTGTTGAGTGAAGACGAAGGGGAGCTGCAAGGCTTGGTGGATGAGTTTGATAGAGTGTGTAAGAAACGGAATCTAAAGGTGAATGTAGGGAAGAGTAAAGTGATGGTCTTTGAGAGAGGTGAAGTCAGTGAATGTATAGCGAGGTTGGATGGTGAGGAATTGGAAAATGTGAGTACGTTTAAGTACTTGGTTAGTGTGATGAGTAAGGATGGAGGTTTGGAGGGTGAAATGCTTGAAAGGGTACAGCAGGGAAGAAAGGTTGCTGGTTCTTTGAAAGCAGTGATAAGAAACAGGGAAGTGAGCATGGAAGTGAAAAAGTTACTACATGACAGTATTGTGATACCAACTCTAACGTACGGAAGTGAAGCTTGGGCGTTGTTGGAAGGACACAAGTCAAGAGTGAGAGCAGTGGAAATGAGTTATTTAAGAGGAGCCTGTGGAGTTACATGGAGAGATAGGCTGATGAATGCGGATATAAAGGTGCGTTGTGGTGTTGATGTGGATGTGATAGGAAGCGTTATGAGGAACACACTGAGGTGGTTTGGCCATGTGGAGAGGATGGAGGGTGAAAGACTGACGAAGAGAGTGTATGTGAGTGAGGCGGAGGGGGGAAGAGGGAGGGGGAGGCCGAGGATGAGATGGAGGGATGGGATGGAGAGGTATATGAGAGAGGGGGGTGTGAGTTGGGAGCAGGGCAGTGAAATGGCGGGGGACAGGGCGACTTGGAGGCGATTTGTTTGTGGCCACCCCAAACGGGATTGAGGCGTCTGGCAATAGATAGATAGATAGATAGGAAGTAACATAACACTTTTCCAACACTTCTCGATCATCACAGAACATATTGACACAATTCTACTACAATTAGACAACACTAGAGTTCGTTACAGGGCACTTATGCAAGGAATTTCGAATGCTGGTGATGGCAAGATCACAATTGACTTACTCCCATTTCATGAGCTACGTCATATAATGAGTCAAGGCATACATAAACATAAACTGAAGCCTTTGTTCCGAAGTAGGGAATTCATGCAATATTATCCATATTTAGAAGCAACACTAACACCAACATCAGTAGTAGTTCATGTACCATTCATAACTGAAGACCTGTTCACAGTATACCAAATACACCCCTTCCCCTCTAAAAATAACAACACTTTGGTCATCATCAACATCAACACAGACACCGAACTCATCATGGTCTCCAAGAGACGGAACACTGTCACTTTCGCAAGTGAATCAACGATTGAACGAAAGTGCCGCACATCCTTACGTGCTGTTCATCTTTGTCCTGCGTACATTTTCACGTTTCAGCCTACTGATACAGTCCCTTGTGAAATGGCTATCATCAGAAATGACAATATTCATCATCACTGCAACTTCACTTTGGCTCCAGATAAGCTTGTACACCATCAATGCATCGGACACTCACAATTTTTTTTATTTCACTCATAACACATCAGTTTACATAGTCTGTCCAGATATACCACCATCTCATACTTCAGCCTCAGGATTATACATATCACCAGACTACTGTGCGGTATTTACACCAGCCATGTCTACTTTATCCACCATCAATCACTACGCCATCCTCAATCATACACACAAACATTTCCACCCACTGCCTGATATGGACTTAAACATGAGCACAAGTATTAAGTTGACTTCACCTAAGTTTGAAACTATGCAACTGATCAATGAAACAATGAAGCCCTGGGAAGATTTGAGTTTGAGTATGTTCAACCCATATTATGTGTATAGCCCAGCACCTACTGTCTTTATAATCTTCTGCATTGTATTTGCAGTAGTGCTGTTCGCAATGCACAGAATGCATGCAAGAATTGCAAATTTGGAGTCAGTATTTAGTGGGGGTAGAGTTAACATCCAAGTTAACCCCCTGAATGAAGTGTACATATTTTGTATATAGTATTACTTATTTATATATATATATATATATATATATATATATATATATATATATATATATATATATATATATATATATATATATATATATATATATATATATATATTGTTACATAGCCTATGATTTCATCATCCTTTGTGTAATTTTAACGCACAGTATGCTGCATGTTTGATCACGAGCGTGTTCTGCCTCAGTCCCCCCCTTCTACCGTTATAGTAGAGTAAGTCGTTCTCTCTGTTGTCCAGAGCGGGATTGTGAACTCTATGTCCCCATGGCTTCATTTGCGCGTCCTTATTACAAGTTTTATCAAGCTCTGCTGGCCCCTATATAATGAGCTCAGTCTCTGCATCATTGCCACTTAGATCTGCTCCTCATTTTGTTCACATCTCTGTCCTCCCCTGTACAGATATTATTATTGTGAGTGCTCAAGAAATCTCCAAACATCTAGCAGCTGTGTGTAATTTGAGTATAACTGTTGTTGCATTTTTTCTTGTACTGTATAGCATAAGTTTAATTTGTAAGCCTAGTGAAGTTTTTGTAATTCGTGTGGGGATCTTTATGTCAGTCATTTTTGATAATAGTTTGTATCTGTAATTATTTATCTGGCATTCACTGAGTATTATCTGGTATCTCATTTTATCAGGGCTGACTTAGATAAATTTACTCTTGCTAATTTCGTGTTAATAGAGGCTATTGCAGTTAACCATATATTTAACCTGTTTATTTGCCATTACATTATCCTTATGAGTCCTGAATGTTTTGTTGTTAGTTTGAGCATTAAACTTTAACTTGTAATTTTACCTAACTCTTTTGTTTTGAACCTGGAACTTTACGGGACAGTAGTGACTCTTCGTATTCTCACTTAAAGTGTACATTATCTTTCTCTGTTCCGTAACATAAATTTGGCGACCTCATATCAGGATATTCAGGATATTATCATAAGGACATTGTTTGATATTTTGTGACTGTGATATATTCATGATGGCTACTATTTCTACACTTGATGAAGCCAAAGATTTTTTGTCAAATGTGCAAACAGTGTGTGATATCGAAAACAGAACAAAGAATGAACTTAAGATTGTTGCTCAACAATTGGGATTTGTTGTTCGCTCTCATCAGTCTAAAGATCAAATTGTTGCCATGATTAATGAAAGCTTGTTTAATGTAACTCCTCCAAATGAGCAAACGCAGATTGAATTAGCTAAGTTACAGCTAGCCCTGCAGGAGGCCCGTGCTAAGGAGGCCGAGGCACAAGTTGAAATTGCTAGGATTCAGGCAGACCATGAGTATCGCATGAAACAAGGTGGAACTGGATCATCTAGCTCTGATGATTTTGATGTGGCTAAAAATGTTAAACTTGTCCCTCCTTTTAATGAATCTGATTTAACAAAGTATTTTCAGTTGTTTGAGAGGGTAGCTACAGGTTTTAATTGGCCTAAGGAGTATTGGCCAGTACTCCTTCAAACTGTTCTCACCGGTAAAGCTCAAGTAACTTATGCATCTTTGCCTCAGGATCAATCTGATAATTATGATGTAGTTAAGAGCTTGATTCTTAAGGCCTATGAGCTTGTTCCTGAAGCTTATAGAGTAAAATTTAGGACAACTTACAAGCAAGATAAGCAATCCCATGTTGAGTATGCAAAAATCAAAGAAGATTTGTTGGAGCAGTGGTTAAATTCTAAGAATGTGGATTCTGATTTTGGTAAATTTAAGCAGATGATTTTGCTGGAGGATTTCAAAAGGTGTATTAGTAAAGATGTAAGCCTATATCTTGATGAGAAAAGAATAGATAATTTGTCTGATGCTGCAGTTTTAGCTGATGAATATGTTCTCACTCACAAGAGATATTTTAGAGGAAAAAGGAAAGCTGAGAGTAAGTACGTTGCCTCTACTCAGAGTACAGGTAACAGGAAAGAGAATAAGGATGATGTTTCTCAGGAAGTAAATACCAGCTTCACCTCTAGATTTCAGAAAAGTAAATGTACTTATTGTAGTAAGCTTGGTCATACTACGGAGAGATGTTTCAGGAGACAGCGTGATGTGAACAAAAAGGAGTCTTTATATATTCAGTCAATTGGTCTAGTGTCCACTCTTGAGAGTTCCCAGAATTCTTTAACTGAGTTAACTGAACCTGCTTTGAGGGGTAACTTAAATTCTCATGATGGAGCTCCTCTTTTGAGCAGTAACGTGGGTGACACTCTCAAGAGTTCATGTGCTAATTTCCTGTCTGATGGTTTTGTCAGTCCTCTGGACAGTAATGACAGGAAATCAGTTAAAATATATCGTGATACAGGTGCTTGCCAATCCCTTATGCTGACCAGTGTTCTAGGCTCTAATTTTAATTCCTCTGATGAAACTGTAATCTTACAAGGTGTAGGGAATAATTACTTCTCTGTTCCTCTGTGCAGAGTGAATTTAGAGTCTGGTTTTGTTAATGGTTCTGTTATGGTTGGGTTGGTTGAGACACTCCCAATGTCAGGTGTAACTTTCTTACTTGGAAATGATATTGGTGGAAGTCAAGTGTGTCCAGCTCCTCAGTTGTCTAGTGAGCCAGTGGCTGCGTCCCAGGATTGTGATGTCCCTGATGTGTTCCCTGCATGTGCTGTCACTAGGGCTAAGTCTAAAGTTACTGGTGATTTAGAGGATAATGATGATGATGATGTTATCCTAGCTGACATTTTTCTTGCTAATTTGGACCACTCACCAGATGAGGCAGTACCCCGTAGTGTTGATAATTTGTCTCGTCAAGAGTTGGTTGAGTTGCAGGTTGCTGACCCTGAGTTGAAAGGTCTAGCTAACTCTGCTTATAGTGAAGAAGAGTCAGCCGGTGCTTCTACTTGTTATTATGTAAAGTCAGGAGTACTTATGAGGAAGTGGAGACCCCCAACAGCATCAGCCGACTGTGAATGGGAGGTTGTACATCAAGTTGTCATCCCTCGTGTTTGTAGGCAGGATATCATTAGAGTGGCTCATGATTCCAGTTTGGCAGGACACCTTGGAGTGAGGAAGACTGTGGCAAGCATTTTGAAACACTTCTACTGGCCAGGTATCTTCAGGGATGTTTCCTGGTATTGTAAGTCTTGTCACACCTGTCAAGTTGTGGGGAAGTGTAATCAGACCGAAAAGGTTGCACCTCTAGTTCCCATTCCTCCTTTTGAGGCGCCTTTCACCAGTGTGTTGGTGGATATTGTGGGCCCTCTTCCTAAGACTTCATCAGGATTTTCTTATGTGTTGACCATGATTGATATGGCTACTCGTTATCCTGAAGCCATTCCACTTAGAAATATCTCAGCAAAGAACGTGGTTAAGGAAATGCTAGGGTTCTTCACAAAGTTTGGTCTGCCTAAGGAGGTACAGTCAGACCGGGGAAGTAATTTCATGTCAAACGTTTTCAAGCAGTCTCTGAAAGAGTTGGGCATCACCCAGATCACGTCTTCAGCTTACCATCCCCAGACCCAAGGAGCGTTGGAGAGATATCATCAAACACTTAAATCGATGCTCAAGAAATACTGTTTGGAACATCAGAAAGACTGGGATAAAGGTCTTCCATTCGTTGTGTTTGCTGCAAGAGAATCTCCAAATGAATCACTGGGCTTCTCACCTTTTGAACTACTGTTTGGCCATGAAGTAAGAGGACCCCTTAAGCTACTCAAGGAATGCTGGCTGTCGGAGGAAGATGACGTCAACCTGCTGGAGTATGTGATGAAGTTCAAAGAACGGCTGTCCACTGCTTTACAGCTGGCGAGAGAGAATTTAGGAGCTGCTCAGGAGAAGATGAAGACTTGGTATGATAAGAAGTCCAGGTTACGCTACTTTCAGCCAGGAGATCAGGTTTTGATTCTGCTACCAGTTCATGGGCAACCTCTTCAAGCCAAGTTTAGTGGCCCTTATTTCGTGGAGAAGAAACTCAGTGATGTCAGCTATGTCATCGCCACACCAGATCGTAGAAAGAGCAAGCAACTATGTCACATCAACATGCTAAAGTTATATCACAAGCGGGACGAAAATAATCCAGTCTGCACTGTAGCTGTTCCACCCGAGTCTGCAAGTGAAGCTCTCCCATGCAGTATGAGCCTGAGTGATAGTTTGGGGAAGAATCCTGATATCATGAATGATCTCCAGACTAAGCTTTCTCATCTACCACCCAAGGAAAGGCAGGAGTTTTCGGCATTACTGCAGGAGTACCCGCAAGTGTTCCGTGCCACTCCAGGAAGAACCACTGTGTTGATGCATGATGTCGATGTTGGAGACGCAAAGCCAATTAAATTGCCTCCTTACCGTGTGAACCCAGTGAAAGTTCCTCTCATCCAGAAGGAGCTTGGCTACCTGTTGGACCACAAGATGATTGAGCCCTGTCAGAGCGAGTGGAGTTCTCCTGTCACTCTAGTCCCTAAGCCAGGTGGGTCACAGAGGCTTTGCATCGACTACAGACGTGTTAATCAGATAACCAAAACAGACACTTACCCTCTCCCTCGTGTGGAAGATTGCATAGACAAGATCGGAAAGGCTAGGTACATGAGTAAGTTTGATTTGTTAAAGGGATACTGGCAAGTACCTATGACTGAACGTGCTAGGGAGATCTCATGTTTTGTGAAATTAGGAGGGACTTTTGCATGTTCTGTAATGCCGTATACAGATTGTTTTAGAATAATAAGGAATTTCCTTTGTATATTTCTTTTTTCTTTGTGGGGAGGTGTTACATAGCCTATGATTTCATCATCCTTTGTGTAATTTTAACGCACAGTATGCTGCATGTTTGATCACGAGCGTGTTCTGCCTCAGTCCCCCCCTTCTACCGTTATAGTAGAGTAAGTCGTTCTCTCTGTTGTCCAGAGCGGGATTGTGAACTCTATGTCCCCATGGCTTCATTTGCGCGTCCTTATTACAAGTTTTATCAAGCTCTGCTGGCCCCTATATAATGAGCTCAGTCTCTGCATCATTGCCACTTAGATCTGCTCCTCATTTTGTTCACATCTCTGTCCTCCCCTGTACAGATATTATTATTGTGAGTGCTCAAGAAATCTCCAAACATCTAGCAGCTGTGTGTAATTTGAGTATAACTGTTGTTGCATTTTTTTCTTGTACTGTATAGCATAAGTTTAATTTGTAGGCCTAGTGAAGTTTTTGTAATTCGTGTGGGGTTCTTTATGTCAGTCATTTTTGATAATAGTTTGTATCTGTAATTATTTATCTGGCATTCACTGAGTATTATCTGGTATCTCATTTTATCAGGGCTGACTTAGATAAATTTACTCTTGCTAATTTCGTGTTAATAGAGGCTATTGCAGTTAACCATATATTTAACCTGTTTATTTGCCATTACATTATCCTTATGAGTCCTGAATGTTTTGTTGTTAGTTTGAGCATTAAACTTTAACTTGTAATTTTACCTAACTCTTTTGTTTTGAACCTGGAACTTTACGGGACAGTAGTGACTCTTCGTATTCTCACTTAAAGTGTACATTATCTTTCTCTGTTCCGTAACAATATATATATATATATATATATATATATATATATATATATATATATATATATATATATATATATATATATATATATATATATATATACAAAGAAGAATGACCCATGATATTGACCCATGATATAGAAGTATGGCATACCAGTACCATTATCTTTAAATGAAATATTAATAACTCTTACCATAATCTTAATTTTAAACTTTTTTTTTTTTCTTGCATGTATGCATTTCACTACAATAACCCAAGTACATACTGTATTACAGTTAAATAGTTTACCTTAAGTGCATTTATTCAAATATGTATACAACTTGTTTAAAATGTAATATTACTAGATCATTGCAATTTACTATGAATATTATATGTATACAATATTATAATCAATATTATGTACTAATAGATTAGCATATGTCAATGATAACTACTGTCAGAGAACCTTCAGCGCGTGACCGAGCAATGTTAGGACTCCATATTATAAATACAATTAATTACAGAAAACATGATAGACAGACAGATAAATAGATAGATAGACAGAGCACCAGGCAAGCCTGGGAAAGGGAAATGATCTTGCAAGTGTAACTGAGAAAATGTTGACAATACACAGGAAGTAGCAAGTCAGGGGATGATATAGGTAGTGTGTCAGCAAGATAGCATACGAACAATGCCTAGTGACCATACACACACATACACACATACTCATACACAGGTTTCTAGAACATTCCAACAACAGTGTAACACACGTGACACGACCCCTGCTACACCAGAATTTAGTAAGCAGAGCTGAGAAGGAGGCTAGCATTAGAAGCAACAGGTAGTGAACAAGAAGAGGGGTCCAACTAGACTTACTTAGTGTATTCAGTCTCTGTAATACATGCACTGCTCAACTTAAGATTTTCTCTGAAGATAATAAATCAAGATAAACTCCCTGTATTCATCTTTAACTCCTACTACAAGAATCGAGAGTTACAAATCGGTATGGAACTAGTGTTACGAAATATACTATGGCATGAGAATCGGACCCTTGGAACAAAAACGTTTGGACGTCCTTTCATTGCGACCAGACCTCACATGATGCAGCGACAGGCAATAACAGCTAGAGAGACACAGTACATAAGCAGGTACTTCGGTATGTCAGGTAACTGTAAATAACTGGGACTCTGGCTGATGGAAAATGATGTTAATTACGTGGCGTGACTGAACACAACACAAGGTTAGTGAAGGAGGCTACACAACACAGCATATCACAGCTCGTCCTCCTGTGCTTTAAAAGGTAAACCAACACACGCGTCTCAGGGGCGTATTCCGAGTGGCTTTGAAGATTTCCTAACACCATCTCCCTTGCGATTTTTTGTGAAAATTACACAGTATCCTCTCTTTGGCTATTTATGCAAAGTTCGTCCATATTAAAACGGCACAAACAGCACACAAGCGAGTGTTAAAATGTAATACGCAAAGTAAACCACTAAAGAAGAGGTGCAACGAAGCCTCCTGTGCCAGCGAGTATACCTGTACAACAAAGTGTCAAAATATACAGCGCCAAATAACACTGTTGTCGAGTGTAGGGTGTATTCACTAAAAAAGCCATGATAACATGTACATCACCTTTACAACTGGCGGCAAAGCGGCGGGAGTACTGGATTAGCCTTCATTTATTCTGACAATTAGCAATCAGGGAAACGAGGAGGAAGGGCAGAGGCGGTGCTGGAAAGAGGATTGAGAGGGGGAGGGTGGGGGGCAAGGAGGGGAAACAGAAGATGCGAGGAAGAGGAGAAATGAAGACACAGAAAGCAGATTAAGGAGAGGGTGAGAAAATGTAGCACAGTAAGGTGAAGCCTGAGACAGGAGGGAAGGAGAGCAGAATGATAGAAAGGGAAGGATGAGAAGCGAGGGGTGATGGGGAGCTGGAAAAATTGATGAGGAGGGGAGGAAAAGAATAAGGAGGGGAGGAAAAGAATAAGGAGGGGAGGAAAAGAATAAGGAGGGGAGGAGGAGGGGAGAAGAACGGGAAGGAAGAGGAGGAAAGGAAATTAGGAAGACGAGGAGTAAAGGGAGAAGCAGTGCGAGAAAAATGATGATGGGAGAGAAGATGCATGAGGAACTGTGGAGAGGGGGAGAGAAAGACCGAGAAGGGGATCGGGGATGGAGAGTTAGGAGAGGAAGGGGAGGGAAAGCTGGGAGTGAGAAGAAGGGAAGAGAGTGCTGGGGGAGGGAAGAGGGAATGAGGAGGGAGACGGAAATCAATGAGGAAAGTGATGAGGAGAGGGATGGGGAGAGGGGTTGATTAGGGGGAGTGAGGTGGAAGGGGAGAGGGGAGAGAGACTGAGTAGGAGGCAGGAGGAGAGAAAGGTTGGGTAGAATGAAAGAGCGGATGAGGGATCTGGGAAATGTGTATGAAAATCTGAGAAACAGGTAAGAGATGAAGAGGTGAGAGAGGGAGAAGCTGAAGGAAGAGAGGAAAACGGGGAGGGGCGGGGGAAGAAAAGGAGGTTGGAGGAAAGACGAGAATAAAAAACAGGGAGGAAAGTGGGGGAAAGGGAAAAGAAAAGCTGGAGGAAAAGGGAAAAACTGAAGACAGAAAATGCAGGGAAAACAAGAAGAGCAAGAGAGAGAGAGAGAGAGAGAGAGAGAGAGAGAGAGAGAGAATGTAAGGAAATATAACCAAAAAAAAAAAAAAAAAAACGCTACTGGATTGATAGCATGAAGTTTATATAGAATAATTAAATTGCTCCAATCTATCCTATAATCCAGCAATCTCTTTCAATATAATAATGATCGTATAACATGTGCCAAGAACGAACAAAGGGTGATTAAACCTGACACTGAGGGTCAAGGGAAGCGGTAGTGAGGAGAGGCTCAATATATTTACCATGACAAAAAGACAGACAGCTAGGTGGACAGAGACTGGAGAGGATCAAGGGAGTTAGTAAAGAGTGGACCCAGTACATTTACCAAGAGCAGGAACCCTTTCATTAAAAGTTGAGAGGGTAAATCAGACGAAAGTAACTGGGCTGGAGCGGTGAAGGAGAGTAAGAAGAAAGTGGATGAAGAGTTTGGGAGGAATCTGAGTGTGAAATGGAGGGAGAGTAAGAAATTGTTTTGGAAGGAGGTAAAGAAAGTAAGGCAGTGTGAAAGGGGAAATAGTAGGGGAGTGAAAGATAGGAATAATAGATTGTTGGTGGAGAAGAGAGAGAAACTGAGGAGATGGAAGGAGCACTTTGAGGATTTGTTGAATGTAGAGAGTGAGAGCAGTGTGAGTATAAGTGGTTGGGGAATGGCTGGGAGAAGAAGAGATGAGAGGAGGGAGGAAGAGATCAGTAGGTCGGAAGTAGTGGAAGCGATGAAGAAGATTAAGCTGGGAAAGGCCCCAGGAATTGATGGAGTGTGTGGTGAAATGCTTAGGTATGGGGGTGAGATTGTTGTGGAGTGGATATGGAAGTTGTGTAGATTGGCTTGGGAAGAGGGAAGGGTTCCAGAGGACTGGAAATCAGGTATAATTGTTCCTCTGTACAAAGGAAAAGTGGAGAGAAGTATGTGGTAACCATAGGGGTATTTGCCTACTTAGTGTGACTGGTAAAATATATGGTAGAATACTCATTGATAGGGTTAGGCATATGACAGAGGAGCTAGTTGGAGAAGAACAAGGGGGATTTAGGAAGGGAAAAGGGTGTGTAGATCAGATATTTGTTCTAAGATGTTTAGTGGAGAAGTATCTAGAGAAGGGAAGGAAAGTGTATGCTGCCTTCATGGACTTGGAGAAAGCTTATGACAGAATAGATAGGCAAGGTATGTGGAAGGTATTAAGAATATATGGAGTGGAGGGGAAATTGTTGAGTGCTGTGAAGAGTATGTACGAGGGAGCTAGGGCTACGGTGCGAGTGGATGGTGAGCTGAGTGAGTTCTTTGATCTCAATGTGGGACTGAAACAGGGGTGTGTAATGTCTCCATGGCTGTTTAATATATATATGGATGGGGTTGTAAAGGAGGTACAAGGTAGGGCAGTGGATGTGGGGGTGGCCCTAATGAATGAGGGTGAGATTTGGAAGCTTCCGGTGTTGCTGTTTGCTGATGATACAGTATTGTTGAGTGAAGATGAATGGGAGTTGCAAGGTTTGGTGAATGAATTTGGGACAGTGTGTAGGAGGAGGAAACTGAAAGTTAATGTAAACAAAAGTAAAGTTATGGTGTTTGAGAGGAATGAAGTCACAGAGTGTGCAGTGAGGTTGGATGGTGAGGATATGGAGAATGTGAGTGCATTCAAGTACTTGGGTAGTGTGATGAGTAAGGATGGAACTTTGGGGGATGAAGTACGTGAAAGGGTACAGCAGGGAAGAAAGGTTGTTGGTACACTGAAAGCAGTGATGAGAAATAGGGATGTGAGTATGGAAGTTAAGAAGTCACTGCATGATGGTATTGTGATCCCTACCCTGACGTATGGAACGAGGCGTGGACATTGCAAGAGGGGAACAAGTCAAGAGTGAGAGCAGTGGAAATGAGTTACTTGAGAGGAGCATGTGGAGTGACGTGGAGGGACAGGTTGACAAATGAAGAAGTGAAGGAACGTTGTGGGGTAGATGTGGATGTGGTTGAAAAGATTAGGAGAAATACACTGAGGTGGTTTGGACATGTGGAGAGAATGGAGAATGAAAGACTGACTAAGAGGGTGTATGTAGGTGAGGTGGAGGGAGGGAGAGGGAGGGGTAGACCGAGGATGAGGTGGAGGGATGGAGTTGAGAGGTATATGAGGGAGGGGGGGGGGTGAGTTGGGGGGAGGGGAGTCAAATGGTGGGTGACAGAGTGACTTGGAGGCGTTTTGTCTGCGGCCACCCTTTGCGGGATTAGGGCGTCGGGCTATAGATAGATAGATAGATAGAAATTGCTCCAATCTATCCTATAATCCAGCAATCTCTTTCAATATAATAATGATCGTATAACAAGTGCCAAGAACGAACAAAGGGTGATTAAACCTGACACTGAGGAGGGTCAAGGGAAGCGGTAGTGAGGAGAGGCTCAATATATTTACCATGACAAAAAGACAGACAGCTAGGTGGACAGAGACTGGAGAGGATCAAGGGAGTTAGTAAAGAGTGGACCCAGTACATTTACCAAGAGCAGGAACCCTTTCATTAAAAGTTGAGAGGGTAAATCAGACGAAAGTAATTGGGCTGGAGCGGCGAGTGCATATTAACGTGCCTCGCCGTATTTGTGTAAAGTCGGCTGATTAAATACGGTTATCCGGGAGGGTAATGCGTGCCGGGGCGTTTTGTGTTATTCATGGGCACCAGCGAACACCAGACCTGAATTGTTGATGGAGTCTCATTACAACTCCAGCTTATGTAGGTGGAATGTGATTTTTGGCCCTGGGTCCACGTCACTGAGTGGGAGTGGGTGAGAGAATGTGGATGGATGGGCGCAGGAGCAGGAGAGGTGGATCAAGGCGGCAGGACAAGGTGGTTTACAGGAAGGAGGAGAGGTGGATCAAGGTGGAGGGACAAAATGACTTACAGAATGAAGGCGACAAGGTGGTTTAAAATGAAGTAGAGGTGGATCAAGATGGAAGGACAAGGTGGTTTTCAGTATGAAGGAGAGGTGGACCGAGGTAGATAGACAAAGTGGTTTATAGTATGAAGGAGAGGTGGACCGAGGTAGATAGACAAGGTGGTTTATAGTATGAAGGAGAGGTGGACCAAAGTGTAAGGACAAGGTGGTTTAAAATGAAGGAGAGGTGGATCACAGTGTAAGGAAAAATGGTTTAAAATGAGGGAAAGGTGGATCAAGGTGGAAAGACAAAGCGGTTTATAGAAAGAGGAGAGGTGGTCTATAGTATGGGAAGACGGGAAGCAGAAAAAGTAAGAAGACTAGACAGAAGGACAAGGCGAAGAAATGTAATAAGAAAGCTTTGTGTGAGAGCAAGAGTAGTTGAACGAAGAGGACGAAGACCAAGATCCTGGTGGAAGGATGATGTGGTGAAATATCTGGGTGATCTTGTGTGCCAAAGCTGGGATGGCTGGAAGCAGACAGAGGGAGGCTGAGTATCAAGTAGAAAAATAAGCTGATTGAGCATAAGAGGGAGCGAGTGTAAGAGTGGGTGTAGGTGGGAGCAGAAGGTGACGTAGGCCGAGAATTAGGCGGAATTATAAGCACTACAAGAGAAAGGGTGGTATATGAGAGTATGGGTGGGTAGTAGAGGAAGAGGCAGGAAAAGATCTATGTGAAAGGGTGAGGTAAAGGAATAATGAAGGAGGATGGCGTGTGAGTGTAATGATTTTTGTGAGAATGAAAGAGAGATCCAGAAACATAAGGAAGAATAATTTGGTGAGTGTTTGAAGGAAGGTGGTGTGTGTGAGTGGAGGTGGATGGATGAAGAAGAGGTAGGCTGAGAACAGTGTGTACAGACAAGGTGAGAGATAGTAAGAATGTGGAGTATGAGAAAGAGAGGAGAGAAGGGGGGAGGGGAGGGGAGAGACAAAACATGAGAGACCAGAGGAGAGAAGAGAAAGCAGAAGACAAAAGAGAACAAAAGAGAAGGACGAGAGAGAGAGAGAGAGAGAGAGAGAGAGAGAGAGAGAGAGAGAGAGAGAGAGAGAGAGAGAGAGAGAGAGAGAATAACCCTTAAGACTAGTACACAAAATCTCATCTGCATTTGACTATTTTTAAAGCTATTTAATTTCGAATATGATATTGGTACCACACTTAAGATATCTGTCTGTCTGTCTGTGTCTGTTTGTTGTGTCTGTTTGTCTGCGTGTCTGTCTCTCTGTGTCTGTTTGCCTGCCTGTCTGTGTCTTCAACTTACTGCCATAAATCAAGTGAAAGTATCATATCTGAAGCTCTTTTTTTTTCTGCATTATTTCCCTTACTTGAGTTGTGTATTTACCAGTCTATCGGTATAACTATGTCTGCATATCTCTAATCGTCAGACTGTTATATTATGTATCTATCTCTTTATATCTAACAATACATACCTACCTGTGCATCTTTCATTACTGCATCTGTATCTATCATTCTATCTGTTTATCTGCCTATGCATAGTTTGTCTATCAGATCTACTTATATCTGCCTATCTATCAATATTAATTAATTATAATCACTGACGCATCATGGTGTACCAGGTGACGTCTAACACACCACTTCTCCCTCCCACAACATCCCACTCTCCTCACTCTCCTCATACACCCCCTGGCCTTATGACTCGTGTGTCCTAACAAAAAAAAAAAAAAAGAGTAGGAAGCCGGAATGCAGTGTGGTGGAATGAGGTGCCAGAATCAAGAGTTGTATCATTTTCATCATCATCACCATCAGAATGGAAAGTTGTACAGTCTTCATTATCATCATCATCATCATCATCATCATCACATCATCATCATCATCATCATCATCACCATCATCATCATCGTCATCACCTCTGATATTAGCCTCGACCCTCGTTCACATACCCAGCTGTCGTGTATCCGGGACAGAAACTGGTGGGAACCGGAGCAATGAGTGTGTGAAAAGCGTTGCCTGTGCTTTTAGGCTTTGTTTTGTCACCTCGTCTACACTGATTGTGCAATTCGTCATTACTGTGTGTGTTTATCACGTATTTCTTACTTATTATTCAAGGAAGTCAAATGAAACTGTCTCAGTATATATGTCTGCCTGTCTGTCTATGTCAATCGCTAACTATACCTACCTACCAATGTATATAACTATATATACTTTATCAGTGGAACATTATTCCAAGAAAACTTAAGGCAGATAAAAGGGTGTGGTTGTGGCCTCTCTCTCTCTCTCTCTCTCGTCTTAATTACACCCTTATTTACACCAAAGCATGTCTCTTCCCTCTGAAGTTAAGAGTGATTCTCAATATTTTCTTTAAGCTCAATCATTACGAGGATTCTCTTTAGTATCGTCTGCTCTCTCGTATACGCATAAGAATTTCGATCCAATTTTAGTCAAGTCTCTTGTGTGTTTAAGTTACCATCTATTTTACATCCTCGCGCCTCTCCTCTCACACGTGAGTCTTATGGCAGCCTTGAGATTCCCTTCGTATTATCTTCCAGTGTTTTATTTATTTACTGATTTATCTGAGCTTCGGAGAGACTTTTCCAGGTGGAGGTAATGGATACAACCTGTAATTACTTTATAACGAGTTGAATGGAAGGTGTAAGCGTTATGTAGAACAGCAGGACAAGGGCATCATTGAGCTGAGTGAGTCCAATGTGTTCTCTCTCTGTGGATACTTTAGATACTGCAGCCCGAGGACGTCTGTTATATTTTGTTCTTGTCATATCCGGACGATTATATTTAGCTTTGGAGTAATATATAGCAGAAGGGATCATAACCACAGAAACAAAAGCCTTTATTTATTAGCAGTAGTGCCTATACGTAACTGAGACTGGCATGCCCTTATACCCGATTACTTCTTACCTAATAACATAATAACAGCACTACATCCATCCATCATTCCAGCCAACATTTCCTTATCATTTCTTCACAGTCATTGTTTTACTACCCACTTCCTATAACACGTAGCAGTTCCATGTCAGGCGTGTAAATCAGTTAGGGTCACTTTATCCCATCAACCTAGTGGCGTGTTTCCTTAGCCTGTGTTTCCTGTCGGCAGAGGATACTATGCAGGTAAGGACAGATGTCTGATGGTGAAGAAGGCACCAAAACCAGAATATAACACCTCCATATAACACCAACATGTAACACCTCCAGTTAGAGAAGTAAATCATAAATTACTGTATCTAAAACCAGCTGACGGTACCAACATTAAAATCTAAGAAACGTTCTTGGGCAGAAATAGTAAATAACATCCACCACTGTGACTGTGGCGGCATCTGGCTGGCTGTGCCCCATTACCGGTGCTCTTCATAAGTGAACATAATGACATTTTTACACACAAATATGACTGCGTAATTCTGCTTTCATACTTGCTTGCTGCAACACAACGCTAATCGTGGTTAAACTAGTGTGTGTGTGTGTGTGTGTGTGTGTGTGTGTGTGTGTGTGTGTGTGTGTGTGTGTGTGTGTGTGGTTTTCGAAAGATCGTTTTAGTATTACAGTACACGTTACTCACTTGACTGACGTGGATATCATAGTCTTCATCGTAAATCTACACGTGAACGCTTAGGACTAATGCCTATGGACTGCACGGGAGTCAATAAAACAAATCAAACAATTCTACCAAATTCCACCCTTACTCTACTGTACAACGCTCAACAGATGATGCAGCATCCAATCCAGATCCTCAGTTGTACTGCTGGGTGAACAGGGACAAGCGAAAAACATACTTTGTCCAGAAGTCTGACGGGTTTGAGAATTAACCTACACTTCTTCCAGCTATGTATTGGATATACTAAGCCATACACCACCGGCTCCCTCTACATACAGGACTCAAGCCACTCTCCACTCGATCCACTTTGACCTACTGACAGGTCGTACGCTCCATCCCTTTCATCATTCTCTCGCATCAGTGTCTACGTTGTACGAAAAGTGGCCGTACTAATGTATTCAGTTTTTAGGTGAATTACAGTAATTTCAAGTATATATCCTAGACACCATCCTGATTCTTACGGCTTGGGCAGGCTGTATGGACTATGATGCACTGGAAACTCTGCTTAGCAACTTTAACTGGTATTCAGAGTAATTACATCACGTGTAATAATGAATAACCTAAGATTAACTTGTCATAGAGTTTGCTGTTATATGTAAAGTATAGCATTGTATAACATATCATTGGCGTATCTTGGGTTATAGGAGAAAAGAATTACAACAGATGAACCTAACCAGTCCAGAATACTGATAAAAAGGGGAGGGGTGGGCGAGGGGAAAGTGTCTCGAAAGTTTAAATGTTTGGAATGATCTGTGAGAAAGTATATACAGTTAACTGTTCTGTCCACTGATGAAAAGGAAATGATGGGAGGGGCGGTGGGTTCTAAGTCACCACCAACACCCTGGCCACGTACACTCACAGAAACAATTATCTTCCCAGTTCCGTCTGAAGGAAATTTACAAATGGCGAAATACAGTGCTACCCTTATCTCTACCAGTGCGTGTTTCAGATGGTTCGATATTTCTGCTATGTATTCGTCAAACTTTGGGAAGATAATTGTGTCTGTGCCTGTACCTGCATGTCCTAATATTTTACGGTAACCATCAGGGTGCTCACCTGTAATATGTTTAGCCTCCACAGTCACGTTCGCTGTTTCTACCTGCCTGATCACAAGTTGTATTCTTTTTTCGCTTCATCACACTTCTGGCACAGGTGAATAAATCCATTCTCAGAGACAACAAAAATCCTCCCACGATGCAAGAGATGCCACAACACTGACACAGGCAACTGATCAACTTATTTGTGCAGTTTTCTATATAAGGTACAAGTTTGCTGCCTCATTTTTTTTTTTCATTTTTTTTTTTTATTAAGGAATTCAAGGTGAGGTGTTGTTGAGATTCAGTTCGTCAAAGTGTTGCGCGTAGCCTTTCAGCATCAGAGTGGGTCAGACAAACAATTTTACACCAGCTGTTAACCACTCGGCCACCACATTCCCCATTACACTGTCAGGATCCTTTCATTCACTACCACTTGAATAAAATCGTCATATGTTGTCTGGAATGATACACTGGAGTTGTTCCCACCAGGAGAGGGTAAACGGTGCTGCACCGGTACTCACTGTCAGATGAGTTAAATCGACTGACCTGGCCTGGAATATAATACTATGGTAGAGTTATCCCCACCATGAATCGGTAATATTTTGTTTGTTCCACCTCAGTATTAATAGCGTTATTCTTCTCTTCACTAACTACACTGATGCTTGAGCCTTCGGGATTGGACGCTTTAAGCCGCGCCGTAACCGATCACTGAGTGTGTGAGATGAACTGTCGTGGCAGACTTGAACCACCAATCCTCTCGTGGCGTCTGCTTCACTGTGTGCGCAGATGAGCTCGTGAACCCATGTGAACAAGTGGTTCATATCAACGACTGCTTGTAGAGTCCTTGATTCACAGGACACACTGATCAATATCACATCATCAAAGGTGTCATTAATTAATCCTCTCAGGTTCCTATGACCCACTCAGGTGAATAAAACGCTGGCGGCAGCAGAATATTACAGTTGTTACGTCCATGAGAGGTATAATGGTGACAGTGTTATTTCTATGAGGATTTATGACTCCCTCTCACCTGAATAAAAGCCGAAAAAGACTTATTCCGACATGACAGCGTTGGTACAGCACCTGCGGGTAAAGGCTTGTAGGGTAAACTTATTTAAGTGTATAAATAATCTGAGGCTTCATTACTTAACACAGGCTTCGTCGGGATAGGTGAAATATTCCAATCATGCTAATGACAGATGATTTTATTCAGATGATTTCATTCAACAGGAGCCTGAGTGTGCTATCGTAATCAAGACAAAACTTACTTACACCAAAGTACTATAATTATAGCTACTTAAAATACCGACACTGCTTCACAGGTTGTCTATGGAGTATAATCTTCCATGTTGAATATTTCCTACATAACCGAGCGTAATTTTTCCCTCACTATTACGATGTTAAGAAAGCGAAGTTACGGCAGGGCATGTCAAATTATTATGTGCCAGTCTTTGTAAACTCTTCGGGGAAGGCAGGGATATTTCAATGACGAAAATTACCATTAAATAATGTTATACCGATGACATATACAGACTGACACACATAAACTGCCAGTTCAACACTTCACTTATACATGCATCACACTTTATAAACACTCCCCTTCCCCATTCGTGCCTCGCCCGCATGGGGTCGGGTTATTTCTGATTATCACTCTCCCTCCAAGGAGCAGGTCCAGTCGTATAATGAACCTAACATGGACTGATTTTAATTCAGAGATATCCTGAATGGCAACGGCTAAATTCTGACACAAGCCACCTCTACCGTCACCAG